>NW_027314974.1:0-117694 GCF_023375885.2 Dermacentor andersoni
CAACGTGCTAAGGCATGCCGATGCTGCTCTTTTTAGCACCCGCGCACGGATTCGTGCGAAAACGCGTTTTAAGCTTGCACATGCATCTTTTGGTAGACGCGGATGAAGTTTTCTGCAAAACCACAAGATTGTGCGATGCAAATGGTGCTTTTGGCAGAACGCGCACGTGGATTTCTACCGAAACGACGTGCTAAGCATGCCGATGCTGCTCTTTTTAGCACCCGCGCACGGATTCGTGCGAAAACGCGTTTTAAGCATGCACATGCATCTTTTGGTAGACGCGGATGAAGTTTTCTGCAAAACCACAAGATGTGCATGCAAATGGTGCTCTTGGCAGAACGCGCACGTGGATTTCTACCAAACGACGTGCTAAGCATGCCGATGCTGCTCTTTTTAGCACCCGCGCACGGATTTGTGCGAAAACGCGTTTTAAGCATGCACATGCATCTTTTGGTTGACGAGATTGAAGTTTTCTGCTAAAACCACAAGATGTGCATGCAAATGGTGCTTTTTGGCAGAACGCGCACGTGGGATTTCTACCAAACTACGTGCTAAGCATGCCGATGCTGCTCTTTTTAGCACCCGCGCATCGGATTCGCGCGAAAAACGCGTTTTAAGCATGCACATGCATCTTTTGGTAGACGCGGATGAAGCTTTCTGCAAAACCACAAGATGTGCATGCAAATGGTGCTTTTGGCAGAACGCGCACGTGGATTTCTACCAAAACGACGTGCTAAGCATGCCGATGCTGCTCTTTTTAGCACCCGCGCACGGATTTGTGCGAAAACGAGCGTTTTAAGCATGCACATGCATCTTTTGGTAGACGAGATTGAAGTTTTCTGCAAAACCACAAGATGTGCATGCAAATGGTTGCTTTTCGCAGAACGCGCACGTGGATTTCTACCAAAACAACGTGGCTAAGCATGCCGATGCTGCTCTTTTTTAGCACCCGCGCACGGATTCGTGCGAAAACGCGTTTTAAGCATGCACATGCATCTTTTGGTAGACGAGATTGAAGTTTTCTGCAAAACCACAAGATGTGCATGCAATGGTGCTTTTCGCAGAACGCGCACGTGGATTTCTACCAAACAACGTGCTAAGCAATGCCGATGCTGCTCTTTTTAGCACCCGCGCACGGATTCGTGCGAAAACGCGTTTTAAGCAATGCACATGTATCTTTTGGTAGACGAGATTGAAGTTTTCTGCAAAACCACAAGATGTGCATGCAAATGGTGCTTTTCGCAGAACGCGCACGTGGATTTCTACCAAACGACGTGCTAAGCATGCCGATGCTGCTCTTTTTAGCACCCGCGCACGGATTCGTGGGGCGAAAAAACGCGTTTTAAGCATGCACATGCATCTTTAGGTAGACGCGGATGAAGTTTTCTGCAAAACCACAAGATGTGCATGCAAATGGTGCTCTTGGCAGAACGCGCACGTGGATTTCTACCAAACGACGGTGCTAAGCATGCCGATGCTGCTCTTTTTAGCACCCGCGCACGGATTTGTGTGAAAACGCGTTTTTAAGCATGCACATGCATCTTTTGGTAGACGAGATTGAAGTTTTCTGCAAAAACCACAAGATGTGCATGCAAATGGTGCTTTTGGCAGAACGCGCACGTGGATTTCTACCAAACTACGTGCTAAGCATGCCGATGCTGCTCTTTTTAGCACCCGCGCACGGATTCGCGCGAAAACGCGTTTTAAGCATGCACATGCATCTTTTGGTAGACGCGGATGAAGTTTTCTCTGCAAAACCACAAGATGTGCATGCAAATGGTGCTTTTGGCAGAACGCGCACGTGGATTTCTACCCAAACGACGTGCTAAGCATGCCGATGCTGCTCTTTTTAGCACCCCGCGCACGGATTTGTGCGAAAACGCGTTTTAAGCATGCACATGCATCTTTTGGTAGACGAGATTGAAGTTTTCTGCAAAAGCACAAGATGTGCATGCAAATGGTGCTTTTCGCAGAACGCGCACGTGGAATTTCTACCAAACAACGTGCTAAGCATGCCGATGCTGCTCTTTTTAGCACCCGCGCACGGATTCGTGCGAAAACGCGTTTTAAGCATGCACATTGCATCTTTTGGTAGACGAGATTGAAGTTTTTCTGCAAAAGCACAAGATGTGCATGCAAATGGGTGCTTTTCGCAGAACGCGCACGTGGATTTCTACCAAACAACGTGCTAAGCATGGCCGATGCTGCTCTTTTTTAGCACCCGCGCACGGATTCGTGCGAAAACGCGTTTTAAGCATGCACATGCATCTTTTGGTAGACGAGATTGAAGTTTTCTGCAAAACCACAAGATGTGCATGCAAATGGTGCTTTTCGCAGAACGCGCACGTGGATTTCTACCAAACAACGTGCTAAGCATGCCGATGCTGCTCTTTTTAGCACCCGCGCACGGATTCGTGCGAAAACGCGTTTTAAGCATGCACATGCATCTTTTGGTAGACGAGATTGAAGTTTTCTGCAAAACCACAAGATGTGCATGCAAATGGTGCTTTTCGCAGAACGCGCACGTGGATTTCTACCAAACAACGTGCTAAGCATGCCGATGCTGCTCTTTTTAGCACCCGCGCACGGATTCGTGCGAAAACGCGTTTTAAGCATGCACATGCATCTTTTGGTAGACGAGATTGAAGTTTTCTGCAAAACCACAAGATGTGCATGCAAATGGTGCTTTTCGCAGAACGCGCACGTGGATTTCTACCAAACAACGTGCTAAGCATGCCGATGCTGCTCTTTTTAGCACCACGCGCACGGATTCGTGCGAAAACGCGTTTTAAGCATGCACATGCATCTTTTGGTAGACGAGATTGAAGTTTTCTGCAAAACCACAAGATGTGCATGCAAATGGTGCTTTTTCGCAGAACGCGCACGTGGATTTTCTACCAAACAACGTGCTAAGCATGCCGATGCTGCTCTTTTAGCACCCGCGCACGGATTCGTGCGAAAACGCGTTTTAAGCTTGCACATGCATCTTTTGGTAGACGCGGATGAAGTTTTCTGCAAAACCCACAAGATGTGCATGCAAATGGTGCTTTTGGCAGAACGCGCACGTGGATTTCTACGAAACGACGTGCTAAGCATGCCGATGCTGCTCTTTTTAGCACCCGCGCACGGATTCGTGCGAAAACGCGTTTTAAGCATGCACATGCATCTTTTGGTAGACGCGGATGAAGTTTTCTGCAAAACCACAAGATGTGCATGCAAATGGTGCTCTTGGCAGAACGCGCACGTGGATTTCTACCAAACGACGTGCTAAGCATGCCGATGCTGCTCTTTTTAGCACCCGCGCACGGATTTGTGCGAAAACGCGTTTTAAGCATGCACATGCATCTTTTGGTTGACGAGATTGAAGTTTTCTGCAAAACCACAAGATGTGCATGGCAAATGGTGCTTTTCGCAGAACGCGCACGTGGATTTCTACCAAACTACGTGCTAAGCATGCCGATGCTGCTCTTTTTTAGCACCCGCGCACGGATTCGCGCGAAAACGCGTTTTAAGCATGCACATGCATCTTTTGGTAGACGCGGATGAAGCTTTCTGCAAAACCACAAGATGTGCATGCAAATGGTGCTTTTGGCAGAACGCGCACGTGGATTTCTACCAAACGACGTGCTAAGCATGCCGATGCTGCTCTTTTTAGCACCCGCGCACGGATTTGTGCGAAAACGCGTTTTAAGCATGCACATGCATCTTTTGGTAGACGAGATTGAAGTTTTCTGCAAAAACCACAAGATGTGCATGCAAATGGTGCTTTTCGCAGAACGCGCACGTGGATTTCTACCAAACAACGTGCTAAGCATGCCGATGCTGCTCTTTTTAGCACCCCGCGCACGGATTCGTGCGAAAACGCGTTTTAAGCATGCACATGCATCTTTTGGTAGACGAGATTGAAGTTTTCTGCAAAACCACAAGATGTGCATGCAAATGGTGCTTTTCGCAGAACGCGCACGTGGATTTCTACCAAACGACGTGCTAAGCATGCCGATGCTGCTCTTTTTAGCACCCGCGCACGGATTCGTGCGAAAACGCGTTTTAAGCATGCACATGCATCTTTTGGTAGACGCGGATGAAGTTTTCTGCAAAACCACAAGATGTGCATGCAAATGGTGCTCTTGGCAGAACGCGCACGTGGATTTCTACCAAACGACGTGCTAAGCATGCCGATGCTGCTCTTTTTAGCACCCGTGCACGGATTTGTGCGAAAACGCGTTTTAAGCATGCACATGCATCTTTTGGTAGACGAGATTGAAGTTTTTCTGCAAAACCACAAGATGTGCATGCAAATGGTGCTTTTCGCAGAACGCGCACGTGGATTTCTACCAAACAACGTGCTAAGATACCGATGCTGCTCTTTTTAGCACCCGCGAACGGATTTGTGCGAAAACGCGTTTTAAGCATGCACATGCATCTTTTGGTAGACGAGATTGAAGTTTTCTGCAAAACCACAAGATGTGCATGCAAATGGTGCTTTTGGCAGAACGCGCACGTGGATTTCTACCAAACGACGTGCTAAGCATGCCGATGCTGCTCTTTTTAGCACACCGCGCACGGATTCGCGCGGAAAACGCGTTTTAAAGCATGCACATGCATCTTTTGGTAGACGCGGATGGAGTTTTCTGCAAAACCACAAGATGTGCATGCAAATGGTGCTTTTGGCAGAACGCGCACGTGGATTTCTACCAAACGAGCGTGCTAAGCATGCCGATGCTGCTCCTTTTAGCACTCCGCGCACGGATTCGTGCGAAAACGCGTTTTTAAGCATGCACATGCATCTTTTGGTAGACGCGGATGAAGTTTTCTGCAAAACCACAAGATGTGCATGCAAATGGTGCTCTTGGCAGAACGCGCACGTGGATTTCTACCAAACGACGTGCTAAGCATGCCGATGCTGCTCTTTTTAGCACCCGTGCACGGATTTGTGCGAAAACGCGTTTTAAGCATGCACATGCATCTTTTGGTAGACGAGATTGAAGTTTTCTGCAAAACCACAAGATGTGCATGCAAATGGTGCTTTTCGCAGAACGCGCACGTGGATTTCTACCAAACAACGTGCTAAGCATACCGATGCTGCTCTTTTTAGCACCCGCGCACGGATTTGTGCGAAAACGCGTTTTAAGCATGCACATGCATCTTTTGGTAGACGAGATTGAAGTTTTCTGCAAAACCACAAGATGTGCATGCAAATGGTGCTTTTGGCAGAACGCGCACGTGGATTTCTACCAAACGACGTGCTAAGCATGCCGATGCTGCTCTTTTTAGCACCCGCGCACGGATTCGCGCAAAAACGCGTTTTAAGCATGCACATGCATCTTTTGGTAGACGAGATTGAAGTTTTCTGCAAAACCACAAGACGTGCATGCAAATGGTGCTTTTCGCAGAACGCCCACGTGGATTTCTACCAAACAACGTGCTAAGCATGCCGATGCTGCTCTTTTTAGCACCCGCGCACGGATTTGTGCGAAAACGCGTTTTATGCATGCACATGCATCTTTTGGTAGACGAGATTGAAGTTTTCTGCAAAACCACAAGATGTGCATGCAAATGGTGCTTTTCGCAGAACGCGCACGTGGATTTCTACCAAACAACGTGCTAAGCATGCCGATGCTGCTCTTTTTAGCACCCGCGCACGGATTCGTGCGAAAACGCGTTTTAAGCATGCACATGCATCTTTTGGTAGACGCGGATGAAGTTTTCTGCAAAACCACAAGATGTGCATGCAAATGGTGCTCTTGGCAGAACGCGCACGTGGATTTCTACCAAACGACGTGCTAAGCATGCCGATGCTGCTCTTTTTAGCACCCGTGCACGGATTTGTGCGAAAACGCGTTTTAAGCATGCACATGCATTCTTTTGGTAGACGAGATTGAAGTTTTCTGCAAAACCACAAGATGTGCATGCAAATGGTGCTTTTCGCAGAACGCGCACGTGGATTTCTACCAAACAACGTTCTAAGCATACCGATGCTGCTCTTTTTAGCACCCGCGCACGGATTTGTGCGAAAACGCGTTTTAAGCATGCACATGCATCTTTTGGTAGACGAGATTGAAGTTTTCTGCAAAACCACAAGATGTGCATGCAAATGGTGCTTTTGGCAGAACGCGCACGTGGATTTCTACCAAACGACGTGCTAAAGCATGCCGATGCTGCTCTTTTTAGCACCCGCGCACGGATTCGCGCGAAAACGCGTTTTAAGCATGCACATGCATCTTTTGGTAGACGCGGATGGAGTTTTCTGCAAAACCACAAGATGTGCATGCAAATGGTGCTTTTGGCAGAACGCGCACGTGGATTTCTACCAAACGACGTGCTAAGCATGCCGATGCTGCTCTTTTTAGCACCCGCGCACGGATTCGTGCGAAAACGCGTTTTAAGCATGCACATGCATCTTTTGGTAGACGCGGATGAAGTTTTCTGCAAAACCACAAGATGTGCATGCAAATGGTGCTCTTGGCAGAACGCGCACGTGGATTTCTACCAAACGACGTGCTAAGCATGCCGATGCTGCTCTTTTTAGCACCCGTGCACGGATTTGTGCGGAAAACGCGTTTTAAGCATGCACATGCATCTTTTGGTAGACGAGATTGAAGTTTTCTGCAAAACCACAAGATGTGCATGCAAATGGTGCTTTTCGCAGGGTGCTTTTCGCAGAACGCGCACGTGGATTTCTACCAAACAACGTGCTAAGCATACCGATGCTGCTCTTTTTAGCACCCGCGCACGGATTTGTGCGAAAACGCGTTTTAAGCATGCACATGCATCTTTTGGTAGACGAGATTGAAGTTTTCTGCATAACCACAAGATGTGCATGCAAATGGTGCTTTTGGCAGAACGCGCACGTGGATTTCTACCAAACGACGTGCTAAGCATGCCGATGCTGCTCTTTTTAGCACCCGCGCACGGATTCGCGCGAAAACGCGTTTTAAGCATGCACATGCATCTTTTGGTAGACGAGATTGAAGTTTTCTGCAAAACCACAAGATGTGCATGCAAATGGTGCTTTTCGCAGAACGCCCACGTGGATTTCTACCAAACAACG
Source organism: Dermacentor andersoni (assembly GCF_023375885.2). NCBI lineage: Eukaryota > Metazoa > Arthropoda > Arachnida > Ixodida > Ixodidae > Dermacentor > Dermacentor andersoni. The sequence goes on from NW_027314974.1 coordinate 7,052, forward strand.
TGCTAAGCATGCCGATGCTGCTCTTTTTAGCACCCGCGCACGGATTTGTGCGAAAACGCGTTTTAAGCATGCACATGCATCTTTTGGTAGACGAGATTGAAGTTTTCTGCAAAACCACAAGATGTGCATGCAAATGGTGCTTTTCGCAGAACGCGCACGTGGATTTCTACCAAACAACGTGCTAAGCATGCCGATGCTGCTCTTTTTAGCACCCGCGCACGGATTCGTGCGAAAACGCGTTTTAAGCATGCACATGCATCTTTTGGTAGACGAGATTGAAGTTTTCTGCAAAACCACAAGATGTGCATGCAAATGGTGCTTTTCGCAGAACGCGCACGTGGATTTCTACCAAACAACGTGCTAAGCATGCCGATGCTGCTCTTTTTAGCACCCGCGCACGGATTCGTGCGAAAACGCGTTTTAAGCATGCACATGCATCTTTTGGTAGACGAGATTGAAGTTTTCTGCAAAACCACAAGATGTGCATGCAAATGGTGCTTTTCGCAGAACGCGCACGTGGATTTCTACCAAACGACGTGCTAAGCATGCCGATGCTGCTCTTTTTAGCACCCGCGCACGGATTCGTGCGAAAACGCGTTTTAAGCATGCACATGCATCTTTTGGTAGACGCGGATGAAGTTTTTCTGCAAAACCACAAGATGTGCATGCAAATGGTGCTCTTGGCAGAACGCGCACGTGGATTTCTACCAAACGACGTGCTAAGCATGCCGATGCTGCTCTTTTAGCACCCGTGCACGGATTTGTGCGAAAACGCGTTTTAAGCATGCACATGCATCTTTTGGTAGACGAGATTGAAGTTTTCTGCAAAACCACAAGATGTGCATGCAAATGGTGCTTTTCGCAGAACGCGCACGTGGATTTCTACCAAACAACGTGCTAAGATACCGATGCTGCTCTTTTTAGCACCCGCGAACGGATTTGTGCGAAAACGCGTTTTAAGCATGCACATGCATCTTTTGGTAGACGAGATTGAAGTTTTCTGCAAAACCACAAGATGTGCATGCAAATGGTGCTTTTGGCAGAACGCGCACGTGGATTTCTACCAAACGACGTGCTAAGCATGCCGATGCTGCTCTTTTTAGCACCCGCGCACGGATTCGCGCGAAAACGCGTTTTAAGCATGCACATGCATCTTTTGGTAGACGCGGATGGAGTTTTCTGCAAAACCACAAGATGTGCATGCAAATGGTGCTTTTGGCAGAACGCGCACGTGGATTTCTACCAAACGACGTGCTAAGCATGCCGATGCTGCTCCTTTTAGCACCCGCGCACGGATTCGTGCGAAAACGCGTTTTAAGCATGCACATGCATCTTTTGGTAGACGCGGATGAAGTTTTCTGCAAAACCACAAGATGTGCATGCAAATGGTGCTCTTGGCAGAACGCGCACGTGGATTTCTACCAAACGACGTGCTAAGCATGCCGATGCTGCTCTTTTTAGCACCCGTGCACGGATTTGTGCGAAAACGCGTTTTAAGCATGCACATGCATCTTTTGGTAGACGAGATTGAAGTTTTCTGCAAAACCACAAGATGTGCATGCAAATGGTGCTTTTCGCAGAACGCGCACGTGGATTTCTACCAAACAACGTGCTAAGCATACCGATGCTGCTCTTTTTAGCACCCGCGCACGGATTTGTGCGAAAACGCGTTTTAAGCATGCACATGCATCTTTTGGTAGACGAGATTGAAGTTTTCTGCAAAACCACAAGATGTGCATGCAAATGGTGCTTTTGGCAGAACGCGCACGTGGATTTCTACCAAACGACGTGCTAAGCATGCCGATGCTGCTCTTTTTAGCACCCGCGCACGGATTCGCGCAAAAAACGCGTTTTAAGCATGCACATGCATCTTTTGGTAGACGAGATTGAAGTTTTCTGCAAAACCACAAGACGTGCATGCAAATGGTGCTTTTCGCAGAACGCCCACGTGGATTTCTACCAAACAACGTGCTAAGCATGCCGATGCTGCTCTTTTTAGCACCCGCGCACGGATTTGTGCGAAAACGCGTTTTATGCATGCACATGCATCTTTTGGTAGACGAGATTGAAGTTTTCTGCAAAACCACAAGATGTGCATGCAAATGGTGCTTTTCGCAGAACGCGCACGTGGATTTCTACCAAACAACGTGCTAAGCATGCCGATGCTGCTCTTTTTTAGCACCCGCGCACGGATTCGTGCGAAAACGCGTTTTAAGCATGCACATGCATCTTTTGGTAGACGCGGATGAAGTTTTCTGCAAAACCACAAGATGTGCATGCAAATGGTGCTCTTGGCAGAACGCGCACGTGGATTTCTACCAAACGACGTGCTAAGCATGCCGATGCTGCTCTTTTTAGCACCCGTGCACGGATTTGTGCGAAAACGCGTTTTAAGCATGCACATGCATCTTTTGGTAGACGAGATTGAAGTTTTCTGCAAAACCACAAGATGTGCATGCAAATGGTGCTTTTCGCAGAACGCGCACGTGGATTTCTACCAAACAACGTTCTAAGCATACCGATGCTGCTCTTTTTAGCACCCGCGCACGGATTTGTGCGAAAACGCGTTTTAAGCATGCACATGCATCTTTTGGTAGACGAGATTGAAGTTTTCTGCAAAACCACAAGATGTGCATGCAAATGGTGCTTTTGGCAGAACGCGCACGTGGATTTCTACCAAACGACGTGCTAAGCATGCCGATGCTGCTCTTTTTAGCACCCGCGCACGGATTCGCGCGAAAACGCGTTTTAAGCATGCACATGCATCTTTTGGTAGACGCGGATGGAGTTTTCTGCAAAACCACAAGATGTGCATGCAAATGGTGCTTTTGGCAGAACGCGCACGTGGATTTCTACCAAACGACGTGCTAAGCATGCCGATGCTGCTCTTTTTAGCACCCCGCGCACGGATTCGTGCGAAAACGCGTTTTAAGCATGCACATGCATCTTTTGGTAGACGCGGATGAAGTTTTCTGCAAAACCACAAGATGTGCATGCAAATGGTGCTCTTGGCAGAACGCGCACGTGGATTTCTACCAAACGACGTGCTAAGCATGCCGATGCTGCTCTTTTTAAGCACCCGTGCACGGATTTGTGCGAAAACGCGTTTTAAGCATGCACATGCATCTTTTGGTAGACGAGATTGAAGTTTTCTGCAAAACCACAAGATGTGCATGCAAATGGTGCTTTTCGCAGAACGCGCACGTGGATTTCTACCAAACAACGTGCTAAGCATACCGATGCTGCTCTTTTTAGCACCCCGCGCACGGATTTGTGCGAAAACGCGTTTTAAGCATGCACATGCATCTTTTGGTAGACTAGATTGAAGTTTTCTGCATAACCACAAGATGTGCATGCAAATGGTGCTTTTGGCAGAACGCGCACGTGGATTTCTACCAAACGACGTGCTAAGCATGCCGATGCTGCTCTTTTTAGCACCCGCGCACGGATTCGCGCGAAAACGCGTTTTTAAGCATGCACATGCATCTTTTGGTAGACGAGATTGAAGTTTTCTGCAAAACCACAAGATGTGCATGCAAATGGTGCTTTTCGCAGAACGCCCACGTGGATTTCTACCAAACAACGTGCTAAGCATGCCGATGCTGCTCTTTTTAGCACCCGCGCACGGATTTGTGCGAAAACGCGTTTTAAGCATGCACATGCATCTTTTGGTAGACGAGATTGAAGTTTTCTGCAAAACCACAAGATGTGCATGCAAATGGTGCTTTTCGCAGAACGCGCACGTGGATTTCTACCAAACAACGTGCTAAGCATGCCGATGCTGCTCTTTTTAGCACCCGCGCACGGATTCGTGCGAAAACGCGTTTTAAGCATGCACATGCATCTTTTGGTAGACGAGATTGAAGTTTTCTGCAAAACCACAAGATGTGCATGCAAATGGTGCTTTTCGCAGAACGCGCACGTGGATTTCTACCAAACAACGTGCTAAGCATGCCGATGCTGCTCTTTTTAGCACCCGCGCACGGATTCGTGCGAAAACGCGTTTTAAGCATGCACATGCATCTTTTGGTAGACGAGATTGAAGTTTTCTTTCTTGCAAAACCACAAGATGTGCATGCAAATGGTGCTTTTCGCAGAACGCGCACGTGGATTTCTACCAAACAACGTGCTAAGCATGCCGATGCTGCTCTTTTTAGCACCCGCGCACGGATTCGTGCGAAAACGCGTTTTAAGCATGCACATGCATCTTTTGGTAGACGAGATTGAAGTTTTCTGCAAAACCACAAGATGTGCATGCAAATGGTGCTTTTGGCAGAACGCGCACGTGGATTTCTACCAAACGACGTGCTAAGCATGCCGATGCTGCTCTTTTTAGCACCCGCGCACAGATTCGCGCGAAAACGCGTTTTAAGCATGCACATGCATCTTTTGGTAGACGCGGATGAAGTTTTCTGCAAAACCACAAGATGTGCATGCAAATGGTGCTTTTGGCAGAACGCGCACGTGGATTTCTACCAAACGACGTGCTAAGCATGCCGATGCTGCTCTTTTTAGCACCCGCGCACGGATTTGTGCGAAAACGCGTTTTAAGCATGCACATGCATCTTTTGGTAGACGAGATTGAAGTTTTCTGCAAAACCACAAGATGTGCATGCAAATGGTGCTTTTCGCAGAACGCGCACGTGGATTTCTACCAAACAACGTGCTAAGCATGCCGATGCTGCTCTTTTTAGCACCCGCGCACGTATTCGTGCGAAAACGCGTTTTAAGCATGCACATGCATCTTTTGGTAGACGCGGATGAAGTTTTCTGCAATACCACAAGATGTGCATGCAAATGATGCTTTTCGCACAACGCGCACGTGGATTTCTACCAAACAACGTGCTAAGCATGCCGATGCTGCTCTTTTTAGCACCCGCGCACGGATTCGTGCGAAAACGCGTTTTAAGCATGCACATGCATCTTTTGGTAGACGAGATTGAAGTTTTTCTGCAAAACCACAAGATGTGCATGCAAATGGTGCTTTTCGCAGAACGCGCACGTGGATTTCTACCAAACAACGTGCTAAGCATGCCGATGCTGCTCTTTTTAGCACCCGCGCACGGATTCGCGCGAAAACGCGTTTTAAGCATGCACATGCATCTTTTGGTAGACGAGATTGAAGTTTTCTGCAAAACCACAAGATGTGCATGCAAATGGTGCTTTTCGCAGAACGCGCACGTGGATTTCTACCAAACAACGTGCTAAGCATGCCGATGCTGCTCTTTTTAGCACCCGTGCACGGATTCGTGCGAAAACGCGTTTTAAGCATGCACATGCATCTTTTGGTAGACGAGATTGAAGTTTTCTGCAAAACCACAAGATGTGCATGCAAATGGTGCTTTTGGCAGAACGCGCACGTGGATTTCTACCAAACGACGTGCTAAGCATGCCGATGCTGCTCTTTTTAGCACCCGCGCACGGATTCGCGCGAAAACGCGTTTTAAGCATGCACATGCATCTTTTGGTAGACGCGGATGAAGTTTTCTGCAAAACCACAAGATGTGCATGCAAATGGTGCTTTTGGCAGAACGCGCACGTGGATTTCTACCAAACGACGTGCTAAGCATGCCGATGCTGCTCTTTTTAGCACCCGCGCACGGATTTGTGCGAAAACGCGTTTTAAGCATGCACATGCATCTTTTGGTAGACGCGGATGAAGTTTTCTGCAAAACCACAAGATGTGCATGCAAATGGTGCTTTTCGCAGAACGCGCACGTGGATTTTCTACCAAACAACGTGCTAAGCATGCCGATGCTGCTCTTTTTAGCACCCGCGCACGGATTCGTGCGAAAACGCGTTTTAAGCATGCACATGCATCTTTTGGTAGACGAGATTGAAGTTTTCTGCAAAACCACAAGAGGTGCATGCAAATGGTGCTTTTCGCAGAACGCGCACGTGGATTTCTACCAAACAACGTGCTAAGCATGCCGATGCTGCTCTTTTTAGCACCCGCGCACGGATTCGCGCGAAAACGCGTTTTAAGCATGCACATGCATCTTTTGGTAGACGCGCATGGAGTTTTCTGCAAAACCACAAGATGTGCATGCAAATGGTGCTTTTGGCAGAACGCGCACGTGGATTTCTACCAAACGACGTGCTAAGCATGCCGATGCTGCTCTTTTTAGCACCCGCGCACGGATTCGTGCGAAAACGCGTTTTAAGCATGCACATGCATCTTTTGGTAGACGCGGATGAAGTTTTCTGCAAAACCACAAGATGTGCATGCAAATGGTGCTCTTGGCAGAACGCGCACGTGGATTTCTACCAAACGACGTGCTAAGCATGCCGATGCTGCTATTTTTAGCACCCGTGCACGGATTTGTGCGAAAACGCGTTTTAAGCATGCACATGCATCTTTTGGTAGACGAGATTGAAGTATTTCTGCAAAACCACAAGATGTGCATGCAAATGGTGCTTTTCGCAGAACGCGCACGTGGATTTCTACCAAACAACGTGCTAAGCATACCGATGCTGCTCTTTTTAGCACCCGCGCACGGATTTGTGCGAAAACGCGTTTTAAGCATGCACATGCATCTTTTGGTAGACGAGATTGAAGTTTTCTGCATAACCACAAGATGTGCATGCAAATGGTGCTTTTGGCAGAACGCGCACGTGGATTTCTACCATACGACGTGCTAAGCATGCCGATGCTGCTCTTTTTAGCACCCGCGCACGGATTCGCGCGAAAACGCGTTTTAAGCATGCACATGCATCTTTTGGTAGACGAGATTGAAGTTTTCTGCAAAACCACAAGATGTGCATGCAAATGGTGCTTTTGGCAGAACGCCCACGTGGATTTCTACCAAACAACGTGCTAAGCATGCCGATGCTGCTCTTTTTAGCACCCGCGCACGGATTTGTGCGAAAACGCGTTTTAAGCATGCACATGCATCTTTTGGTAGACGAGATTGAAGTTTTCTGCAAAACCACAAGATGTGCATGCAAATGGTGCTTTTCGCAGAACGCGCACGTGGATTTCTACCAAACAACGTGCTAAGCATGCCGATGCTGCTCTTTTTAGCACCCGCGCACGGATTCGTGCGAAAACGCGTTTTAAGCATGCACATGCATCTTTTGGTAGACGAGATTGAAGTTTTCTGCAAAACCACAAGAGGTGCATGCAAATGGTGCTTTTCGCAGAACGCGCACGTGGATTTCTACCAAACAACGTGCTAAGCATGCCGATGCTGCTCTTTTTAGCACCCGCGCACGGATTCGCGCGAAAACGCGTTTTAAGCATGCACATGCATCTTTTGGTAGACGCGCATGGAGTTTTCTGCAAAACCACAAGATGTGCATGCAAATGGTGCTTTTGGCAGAACGCGCACGTGGATTTCTACCAAACGACGTGCTAAGCATGCCGATGCTGCTCTTTTTAGCACCCGCGCACGGATTCGTGCGAAAACGCGTTTTAAGCATGCACATGCATCTTTTGGTAGACGCGGATGAAGTTTTCTGCAAAACCACAAGATGTGCATGCAAATGGTGCTCTTGGCAGAACGCGCACGTAGATTTCTACCAAACGACGTGCTAAGCATGCCGATGCTGCTCTTTTTAGCACCCGTGCACGGATTTGTGCGAAAACGCGTTTTAAGCATGCACATGCATCTTTTGGTAGACGAGATTGAAGTTTTCTGCAAAACCACAAGATGTGCATGCAAATGGTGCTTTTCGCAGAACGCGCACGTGGATTTCTACCAAACAACGTGCTAAGCATACCGATGCTGCTCTTTTTAGCACCCGCGCACGGATTTGTGCGGAAAACGCGTTTTAAGCATGCACATGCATCTTTTGGTAGACGAGATTGAAGTTTTCTGCATAACCACAAGATGTGCATGCAAATGGTGCTTTTGGCAGAACGCGCACGTGGATTTCTACCATACGACGTGCTAAGCATGCCGATGCTGCTCTTTTTAGCACCCGCGCACGGATTCGCGCGAAAACGCGTTTTAAGCATGCACATGCATCTTTTGGTAGACGAGATTGAAGTTTTCTGCAAAACCACAAGATGTGCATGCAAATGGTGCTTTTCGCAGAACGCCCACGTGGATTTCTACCAAACAACGTGCTAAGCATGCCGATGCTGCTCTTTTTAGCACCCGCGCACGGATTTGTGCGAAAACGCGTTTTAAGCATGCACATGCATCTTTTGGTAGACGAGATTGAAGTTTTCTGCAAAACCACAAGATGTGCATGCAAATGGTGCTTTTCGCAGAACGCGCACGTGGATTTCTACCAAACAACGTGCTAAGCATGCCGATGCTGCTCTTTTTAGCACCCGCGCATGGATTCGTGCGAAAACGCGTTTTAAGCATGCACATGCATCTTTTGGTAGACGAGATTGAAGTTTTCTGCAAAACCACAAGATGTGCATGCAAATGGTGCTTTTGGCAGAACGCGCACGTGGATTTCTACCAAACGACGTGCTAAGCATGCCGATGCTGCTCTTTTTAGCACCCGCGCACGGATTCGCGCGAAAACGCGTTTTAAGCATGCACATGCATCTTTTGGTAGACGAGATTGAAGTTTTCTGCAAAACCACAAGATGTGCATGCAAATGGTGCTTTCCGCAGAACGCGCACGTGGATTTCTACCAAACAACGTGCTAAGCATGCCGATGCTGCTCTTTTTAGCACCCGTGCACGGATTCGTGCGAAAACGCGTTTTAAGCATGCACATGCATCTTTTGGTAGACGAGATTGAAGTTTTCTGCAAAACCACAAGATGTGCATGCAAATGGTGCTTTTGGCAGAACGCGCACGTGGATTTCTACCAAACGACGTGCTAAGCATGCCGATGCTGCTCTTTTTAGCACCCGCGCACGGATTCGCGCGGAAAACGCGTTTTAAGCATGCACATGCATCTTTTGGTAGACGCGGATGAAGTTTTCTGCAAAACCACAAGATGTGCATGCAAATGGTGCTTTTGGCAGAACGCGCACGTGGATTTCTACCAAACGACGTGCTAAGCATGCCGATGCTGCTCTTTTTAGCACCCGCGCACGGATTTGTGCGAAAACGCGTTTTAAGCATGCACATGCATCTTTTGGTAGACGCGGATGAAGTTTTCTGCAAAACCACAAGATGTGCATGCAAATGGTGCTTTTCGCAGAACGCGCACGTGGATTTCTACCAAACAACGTGCTAAGCATGCCGATGCTGCTCTTTTTAGCACCCGCGCACGGATTCGTGCGAAAACGCGTTTTAAGCATGCACATGCATCTTTTGGTAGACGAGATTGAAGTTTTCTGCAAAACCACAAGAGGTGCATGCAAATGGTGCTTTTCGCAGAACGCGCACGTGGATTTCTACCAAACAACGTGCTAAGCATGCCGATGCTGCTCTTTTTAGCACCCGCGCACGGATTCGTGCGAAAACGCGTTTTAAGCATGCACATGCATCTTTTGGTAGACGAGATTGAAGTTTTCTGCAAAACCACAAGATGTGCATGCAAATGGTGCTTTGCGCAGAACGCGCACGTGGATTTCTACCAAACAACGTGCTAAGCATGCCGATGCTGCTCTTTTTAGCACCCGCGCACGGATTCGTGCGAAAACGCGTTTTAAGCATGCACATGCATCTTTTGGTAGACGCGGATGAAGTTTTCTGCAAAACCACAAGATGTGCATGCAAATGGTGCTTTTCGCAGAACGCGCACGTGGATTTCTACCAAACAACGTGCTAAGCATGCCGATGCTGCTCTTTTTAGCACCCGCGCAAGGATTCGTGCGAAAACGCGTTTTAAGCTTGCACATGCATCTTTTGGTAGACGCGGATGAAGTTTTCTGCAAAACCACAAGATGTGCATGCAAATGGTGCTTTTCGCAGAACGCGCACGTGGATTTCTACCAAACGACGTGCTAAGCATGCCGATGCTGCTCTTTTTAGCACCCGCGCATGGATTCGTGCGAAAACGCGTTTTAAGCATGCACATGCATCTATTGGTAGACGAGATTGAAGTTTTCTGCAAAACCACAAGATGTGCATGCAAATGGTGCTTTTGGCAGAACGCGCACGTGGATTTCTACCAAACGACGTGCTAAGCATGCCGATGCTGCTCTTTTTAGCACCCGCGCACGGATTCGCGCGAAAACGCGTTTTTAAGCATGCACATGCATCTTTTGGTAGACGCGGATGAAGTTTTCTGCAAAACCACAAGATGTGCATGCAAATGGTGCTTTTGGCAGAACGCGCACGTGGATTTCTACCAAACGACGTGCTAAGCATGCCGATGCTGCTCTTTTTAGCACCCGCGCACGGATTTGTGCGAAAACGCGTTTTAAGCATGCACATGCATCTTTTGGTAGACGAGATTGAAGTTTTCTGCAAAACCACAAGATGTGCATGCAAATGGTGCTTTTCGCAGAACGCGCACTGGAATTTCTACCAAACAACGTGCTAAGCATGCCGATGCTGCTCTTTTTAGCACCCGTGCACGGATTCGTGCGAAAACGCGTTTTAAGCATGCACATGCATCTTTTGGTAGACGAGATTGAAGTTTTCTGCAAAACCACAAGATGTGCATGCAAATGGTGCTTTTCGCAGAACGCGCACGTGGATTTCTACCAAACAACGTGCTAAGCATGCCGATGCTGCTCTTTTTAGCACCCGCGCACGGATTCGCGCGAAAACGCGTTTTAAGCATGCACATGCATCTTTTGGTAGACGAGATTGAAGTTTTCTGCAAAACCACAAGATGTGCATGCAAATGGTGCTTTTCGCAGAACGCGCACGTGGATTTCTACCAAACAACGTGCTAAGCATGCCGATGCTGCTCTTTTTAGCACCCGTGCACGGATTCGTGCGAAAACGCGTTTTAAGCATGCACATGCATCTTTTGGTAGACGAGATTGAAGTTTTCTGCAAAACCACAAGATGTGCATGCAAATGGTGCTTTTGGCAGAACGCGCACGTGGATTTCTACCAAACGACTTGCTAAGCATGCCGATGCTGCTCTTTTTAGCACCCGCGCACGGATTCGCGCGAAAACGCGTTTTAAGCATGCACATGCATCTTTTGGTAGACGCGGATGAAGTTTTCTGCAAAACCACAAGATGTGCATGCAAATGGTGCTTTTGGCAGAACGCGCACGTGGATTTCTACCAAACGACGTGCTAAGCATGCCGATGCTGCTCTTTTTAGCACCCGCGCACGGATTTGTGCGAAAACGCGTTTTAAGCATGCACATGCATCTTTTGGTAGACGCGGATGAAGTTTTCTGCAAAACCACAAGATGTGCATGCAAATGGTGCTTTTCGCAGAACGCGCACGTGGATTTTCTACCAAACAACGTGCTAAGCATGCCGATGCTGCTCTTTTTAGCACCCGCGCACGGATTCGTGCGAAAACGCGTTTTAAGCATGCACATGCATCTTTTGGTAGACGAGATTGAAGTTTTCTGCAAAACCACAAGAGGTGCATGCAAATGGTGCTTTTCGCAGAACGCGCACGTGGATTTCTACCAAACAACGTGCTAAGCATGCCGATGCTGCTCTTTTTAGCACCCGCGCACGGATTCGTGCGAAAACGCGTTTTAAGCATGCACATGCATCTTTTGGTAGACGAGATTGAAGTTTTCTGCAAAACCACAAGATGTGCATGCAAATGGTGCTTTGCGCAGAACGCGCACGTGGATTTCTAACCAAACAACGTGCTAAGCATGCCGATGCTGCTCTTTTTAGCACCCGCGCACGGATTCGTGCGAAAACGCGTTTTAAGCATGCACATGCATCTTTTGGTAGACGCGGATGAAGTTTTCTGCAAAACCACAAGATGTGCATGCAAATGGTGCTTTTCGCAGAACGCGCACGTGGATTTCTACCAAACAACGTGCTAAGCATGCCGATGCTGCTCTTTTTAGCACCCGCGCAAGGATTCGTGCGAAAACGCGTTTTAAGCTTGCACATGCATCTTTTGGTAGACGCGGATGAAGTTTTCTGCAAAACCACAAGATGTGCATGCAAATGGTGCTTTTCGCAGAACGCGCACGTGGATTTCTACCAAACGACGTGCTAAGCATGCCGATGCTGCTCTTTTTAGCACCCGCGCACGGATTCGTGCGAAAACGCGTTTTAAGCATGCACATGCATCTTTTGGTAGACGCGGATGAAGTTTTCTGCAAAACCACAAGATGTGCATGCAAATGGTGCTCTTGGCAGAACGCGCACCGACGTGCTAAGCATGCCGATGCTGCTCTTTTTAGCACCCGTGCACGGATTTGTGCGAAAACGCGTTTTTAAGCATGCACATGCATCTTTTGGTAGACGAGATTGAAGTTTTCTGCAAAAACCACAAGATGTGCATGCAAATGGTGCTTTTGGCAGAACGCGCACGTGGATTTCTACCAAACTACGTGCTAAGCATGCCGATGCTGCTCTTTTTAGCACCCGCGCACGGATTCGCGCGAAAACGCGTTTTTAAGCATGCACATGCATCTTTTGGTAGACGAGATTGAAGTTTTCTGCAAAAACCACAAGATGTGCATGCAAATGGTGCTTTTCGCAGAACGCGCGCACGTGGATTTCTACCAAACAACGTGCTAAGCATGCCGATGCTGCTCTTTTTAGCACCCGTGCACGGATTCGTGCGAAAACGCGTTTTAAGCATGCACATGCATCTTTTGGTAGACGAGATTGAAGTTTTCTGCAAAACCACAAGATGTGCATGCAAATGGTGCTTTTGGCAGAACGCGCACGTGGATTTCTACCAAACGACGTGCTAAGCATGCCGATGCTGCTCTTTTTAGCACCCGCGCAGCGGATTCGCGCGAAAACGCGTTTTAAGCATGCACATGCATCTTTTGGTAGACGCGGATGAAGTTTTCTGCAAAACCACAAGATGTGCATGCAAATGGTGCTTTTGGCAGAACGCGCACGTGGATTTCTACCAAACGACGTGCTAAGCATGCCGATGCTGCTCTTTTTAGCACCCGCGCACGGATTTGTGCGAAAACGCGTTTTAAGCATGCACATGCATCTTTTGGTAGACGCGGATGAAGTTTTCTGCAAAACCACAAGATGTGCATGCAAATGGTGCTTTTCGCAGAACGCGCACGTGGATTTCTACCAAACAACGTGCTAAGCATGCCGATGCTGCTCTTTTTAGCACCGCGCGCACGGATTCGTGCGAAAAGCGCGTTTTAAGCATGCACATGCATCTTTTGGTAGACGAGATTGAAGTTTTCTGCAAAACCACAAGAGGTGCATGCAAATGGTGCTTTTCGCAGAACGCGCACGTGGATTTCTACCAAACAACGTGCTAAGCATGCCGATGCTGCTCTTTTTAGCACCCGCGCACGGATTCGTGCGAAAACGCGTTTTAAGCATGCACATGCATCTTTTGGTAGACGAGATTGAAGTTTTCTGCAAAACCACAAGATGTGCATGCAAATGGTGCTTTTCGCAGAACGCGCACGTGGATTTCTACCAAACAACGTGCTAAGCATGCCGATGCTGCTCTTTTTAGCACCCGCGCACGGATTCGTGCGAAAACGCGTTTTAAGCTTGCACATGCATCTTTTGGTAGACGCGGATGAAGTTTTCTGCAAAACCACAAGATGTGCATGCAAATGGTGCTTTTGGCAGAACGCGCACGTGGATTTCTACGAAACGACGTGCTAAGCATGCCGATGCTGCTCTTTTTAGCACCCGCGCACGGATTCGTGCGAAAACGCGTTTTAAGCATGCACATGCATCTTTTGGTAGGACGCGGATGAAGTTTTCTGCAAAACCACAATATGTGCATGCAAATGGTGCTCTTGGCAGAACGCGCACGTGGATTTCTACCAAACGACGTGCTAAGCATGCCGATGCTGCTCTTTTTAGCACCCGCGCACGGATTTTGTGCGGAAAACGCGTTTTTAAGCATGCACATGCATCTTTTGGTTGACGAGATTGAAGTTTTCTGCAAAACCACAAGATGTGCATGCAAATGGTGCTTTTGGCAGAACGCGCACGTGGATTTCTACCAAACTACGTGCTAAGCATGCCGATGCTGCTCTTTTTAGCACCCGCGCACGGATTCGCGCGAAAACGCGTTTTAAGCATGCACATGCATCTTTTGGTAGACGCGGATGAAGCTTTCTGCAAAACCACAAGATGTGCATGCAAATGGTGCTTTTGGCAGAACGCGCACGTGGATTTCTACCAAACGACGTGCTAAGCATGCCGATGCTGCTCTTTTTAGCACCCGCGCACGGATTTGTGCGAAAACGCGTTTTAAGCATGCACATGCATCTTTTGGTAGACGAGATTGAAGTTTTCTGCAAAACCCACAAGATGTGCATGCAAATGGTGCTTCTTCGCAGAACGCGCACGTGGATTTTCTACCAAACAACGTGCTAAGCATGCCGATGCTGCTCTTTTTAGCACCCGCGCACGGATTCGTGCGAAAACGCGTTTTAAGCATGCACATGCATCTTTTGGTAGACGAGATTGAAGTTTTCTGCAAAACCACAAGATGTGCATGCAAATGGTGCTTTTCGCAGAACGCGCACGTGGATTTCTACCAAACAACGTGCTAAGCATGCCGATGGGCTGCTCTTTTTAGCACCCGCGCACGGATTCGTGCGAAAACGCGTTTTAAGCATGCACATGCATCTTTTGGTAGACGCGGATGAAGTTTTTCTGCAAAACCACAAGATGTGCATGCAAATGGTGCTTTTGGCAGAACGCGCACGTGGATTTCTACCAAACGACGTGCTAAGCATGCCGATGCTGCTCTTTTTAGCACCCGCGCACGGATTTGTGCGAAAACGCGTTTTTAAGCATGCACATGCATCTTTTGGTAGACGAGATTGAAGTTTTCTGCAAAACCACAAGATGTGCATGCAAATGGTGCTTTTGGCAGAACGCGCACGTGGATTTCTACCAAACTACGTGCTAAGCATGCCGATGCTGCTCTTTTTAGCACCCCGCGCACGGATTCGCGCGAAAACGCGTTTTAAGCATGCACATGCATCTTTTGGTAGACGCGGATGAAGCTTTCTGCAAAACCACAAGATGTGCATGCAAATGGTGCTTTTGGCAGAACGCGCACGTGGATTTCTACCAAACGACGTGCTAAGCATGAAGATGCTGCTCTTTTTAGCACCCGCGCACGGATTTGTGCGAAAACGCGTTTTAAGCATGCACATGCATCTTTTGGTAGACGCGGATGAAGTTTTCTGCAAAACCACAAGATGTGCAATGCAAATGGTGCTTTTGGCAGAACGCGCACGTGGATTTCTACCAAACGACGTGCTAAGCATGCCGATGCTGCTCTTTTTAGCACCCGCGCACGGATTCGTGCGAAAACGCGTTTAAGCATGCACATGCATCTTTTGGTAGACGCGGATGAAGTTTTCTGCAAAACCACAAGATGTGCATGCAAATGGTGCTCTTGGCAGAACGCGCACGTGGATTTCTACCAAACGACCGTGCTAAGCATGCCGATGCTGCTCTTTTTAGCACCCGTGCACGGATTCGTGCGAAAACGCGTTTTTAAGCATGCACATGCATCTTTTGGTAGACGAGATTGAAGTTTTCTGCAAAACCACAAGATGTGCATGCAAATGGTGCTTTTCGCAGAACGCGCACGTGGATTTCTACCAAACAACGTGCTAAGCATGCCGATGCTGCTCTTTTTAGCACCCGCGCACGGATTCGTGCGAAAACGCGTTTTAAGCATGCACATGCATGTTTTTGTAGACGCGGATGAAGTTTTCTGCAAAACCACAAGATGTGCATGCAAAATGGTGCTTTTGGCAGAACGCGCACGTGGGATTTCTACCAAACGACGTGCTAAGCATGAAGATGCTGCTCTTTTTAGCACCCGCGCACGGATTTTGTGCGCGAAAAACGCGTTTTAAGCATGCACATGCATCTTTTGGTAGACGCGGATGAAGTTTTCTGCAAAACCACAAGATGTGCATGCAAATGGTGCTTTTGGCAGAACGCGCACGTGGATTTCTACCAAACGACGTGCTAAGCATGCCGATGCTGCTCTTTTTTAGCACCCGCGCACGGATTCGTGCGAAAACGCGTTTTAAGCATGCACATGCATCTTTTGGTAGACGCGGATGAAGTTTTCTGCCAAAACCACAAGATGTGCATGCAAATGGTGCTCTTGGCAGAACGCGCACGTGGATTTCTACCAAACGACGTGCTAAGCATGCCGATGCTGCTCTTTTTAGCACCCGCGCACGGATTTGTGCGAAAACGCGTTTTAAGCATGCACATGCATCTTTTGGTAGACGAGATTGAAGTTTTCTGCAAAACCACAAGATGTGCATGCAAATGGTGCTTTTGGCAGAACGCGCACGTGGATTTCTACCAAACGACGTGCTAAGCATGCCGATGCTGCTCTTTTTAGCACCCGCGCACGGATTCGCGCGAAAACGCGTTTTAAGCATGCACATGCATCTTTTGGTAGACGCGGATGGAGTTTTCTGCAAAACCACAAGATGTGCATGCAAATGGTGCTTTTGGCAGAACGCGCACGTGGATTTCTACCAAACGACGTGCTAAGCATGCCGATGGTGCTCTTTTTAGCACCCGCGCACGGATTCGTGCGAAAACGCGTTTTAAGCATGCACATGCATCTTTTTGGTAGACGAGATTGAAGTTTTCTGCAAAAGCACAAGATGTGCATGCAAAATGGTGCTTTTCGCAGAACGCGCACGTGGATTTCTACCAAACAACGTGCTAAGCATGCCGATGCTGCTCTTTTTAGCACCCGCGCACGGATTCGTGCGAAAACGCGTTTTAAGCATGCACATGTATCTTTTGGTAGACGAGATTGAAGTTTTCTGCAAAACCACAAGATGTGCATGCAAATGGTGCTTTTCCGCAGAACGCGCACGTGGATTTCTACCAAAACGACGTGCTAAGCATGCCGATGCTGCTCTTTTTAGCACCCGCGCACGGATTCGTGCGAAAACGCGTTTTAAAGCATGCACATGCATCTTTAGGTAGACGCGGATGAAGTTTTCTGCAAAACCACAAGATGTGCATGCAAATGGTGCTCTTGGCAGAACGCGCACGTGGATTTCTACCAAACGACGTGCTAAGCATGCCGATGCTGCTCTTTTTAGCACCCGCGCACGGATTTGTGTGAAAACGCGTTTTAAGCATGCACATGCATCTTTTGCGTAGACGAGATTGAAGTTTTCTGCAAAACCACAAGATGTGCATGCAAATGGTGCTTTTGGCAGAACGCGCACGTGGATTTCTACCAAACTACGTGCTAAGCATGACCGATGCTGCTCTTTTTAGCACCCGCGCACGGATTCGCGCGAAAACGCGTTTTAAGCATGCACATGCATCTTTTGGTAGACGCGGATGAAGTTTTCTGCAAAACCACAAGATGTGCATGCAAATGGTGCTTTTGGCAGAACGCGCACGTGGATTTCTACCAAACGACGTGCTAAGCATGCCGATGCTGCTCTTTTTAGCACCCGCGCACGGATTTGTGCGAAAACGCGTTTTAAGCATGCACATGCATCTTTTGGTAGACGAGATTGAAGTTTTCTGCAAAAGCACAAGATGTGCATGCAAATGGTGCTTTTCGCAGAACGCGCACGTGGATTTCTACCAAACAACGTGCTAAGCATGCCGATGCTGCTCTTTTTTAGCACCCGCGCACGGATTCGTGCGAAAACGCGTTTTAAGCATGCACATGCATCTTTTGGTAGACGAGATTGAAGTTTTCTGCAAAACCACAAGATGTGCATGCAAATGGTGCTTTTCGCAGAACGCGCACGTGGATTTCTACCAAACAACGTGCTAAGCATGCCGATGCTGCTCTTTTTAGCACCCGCGCACGGATTCGTGCGAAAACGCGTTTTAAGCTTGCACATGCATCTTTTGGTAGACGAGATTGAAGTTTTTCTGCAAAACCACAAGATGTGCATGCAAATGGTGCTTTTGGCAGAACGCGCACGTGGATTTCTACCAAACTACGTGCTAAGCATGCCGATGCTGCTCTCTTTTAGCACCCGCGCACGGATTCGCGCGAAAACGCGTTTTAAGCATGCACATGCATCTTTTGGTAGACGCGGATGAAGTTTTCTGCAAAACCACAAGATGTGCATGCAAATGGTGCTTTTGGCAGAACGCGCACGTGGATTTCTACCAAACGACGTGCTAAGCATGCCGATGCTGCTCTTTTTAGCACCCGCGCACGGATTCGTGCGAAAACGCGTCTTTAAGCATGCACATGTATCTTTTGGTAGACGAGATTGAAGTTTTCTGCAAAACCACAAGATGTGCATGCAAATGGTGCTTTTCGCAGAACGCGCACGTGGATTTCTACCAAACGACGTGCTAAGGCATGCCGATGCTGCTCTTTTTAGCACCCGCGCACGGATTCGTGCGAAAACGCGTTTTAAGCATGCACATGCATCTTTAGGTAGACGCGGATGAAGTTTTCTGCAAAACCACAAGATGTGCATGCAAATGGTGCTCTTGGCAGAACGCGCACGTGGATTTCTACCAAACGACGTGCTAAGCATGCCGATGCTGCTCTTTTTAGCACGCCGCGCACGGATTTGTGTGAAAACGCGAGTTTTAAGCATGCACATGCATCTTTTGGTAGACGAGATTGAAGTTTTCTGCAAAACCACAAGATGTGCATGCAAAATGGTGCTTTTGGCAGAACGCGCACGTGGATTTCTACCAAACTACGTGCTAAGCATGCCGATGCTGCTCTTTTTAGCACCCGCGCACGGATTCGCGCGAAAAACGCGTTTTAAGCATGCACATGCATCTTTTGGTAGACGCGGATGAAGTTTTCTGCAAAACCACAAGATGTGCATGCAAATGGGTGCTTTTGGCAGAACGCGCACGTGGATTTCTACCAAACGACGTGCTAAGCATGCCGATGCTGCTCTTTTTAGCACCCGCGCACGGATTTGTGCGAAAACGCGTTTTAAGCATGCACATGCATCTTTTGGTAGACGAGATTGAAGTTTTCTGCAAAAGCACAAGATGTGCATGCAAATGGTGCTTTTCGCAGAACGCGCACGTGGATTTCTACCAAACAACGTGCTAAGCATGCCGATGCTGCTCTTTTTAGCACCCGCGCAACGGATTCGTGCGAAAACGCGTTTAAGCATGCACATGCATCTTTTGGTAGACGAGATTGAAGTTTTCTGCCAAAACCACAAGATGTGCATGCAAATTGGTGCTTTTCGCAGAACGCGCACGTGGATTTCTACCAAACAACGTGCTAAGCATGCCGATGCTGCTCTTTTTAGCACCCGCGCACGGATTCGTGCGAAAAACGCGTTTTAAGCTTGCACATGCATCTTTTGGTAGACGAGATTGAAGTTTTCTGCAAAAACCACAAGATGTGCATGCAAATGGTGCTTTTGGCAGAACGCGCACGTGGATTTCTACCAAACTACGTGCTAAGCATGCCGATGCTGCTCTTTTTAGCACCCGCGCACGGATTCGCGCGAAAACGCGTTTTAAGCATGCACATGCATCTTTTGGTAGACGCGGATGAAGTTTTCTGCAAAACCACAAGATGTGCATGCAAATGGTGCTTTTGGCAGAACGCGCACGTGGATTTCTACCAAACGACGTGCTAAGCATGCCGATGCTGCTCTTTTTAGCACCCGCGCACGGATTCGTGCGAAAACGCGTTTTAAGCATGCACATGCATCTTTTGGTAGACGAGATTGAAGTTTTCTGCAAAACCACAAGATGTGCATGCAAATGGTGCTTTTCGCAGAACGCGCACGTGGATTTCTACCAAAACAACGTGCTCAAGCATGCCGATGCTGCTCTTTTTAGCACCCGCGCACGGATTCGTGCGAAAACGCGTTTTAAGCATGCACATGCATCTTTTGGTAGACGAGATTGAAGTTTTCTGCAAAACCACAAGATGTGCATGCAAATGGTGCTTTTCGCAGAACGGCGCACGTGGATTTCTACCAAACAACGTGCTAAGCATGCCGATGCTGCTCTTTTTAGCACCCGCGCACGGATTCGTGCGAAAACGCGTTTTAAGCTTGCACATGCATCTTTTGGTAGACGAGATTGAAGTTTTCTGCAAAACCACAAGATGTGCATGCAAATGGTGCTTTTGGCAGAACGCGCACGTGGATTTCTACAAACTACGTGCTAAGCATGCCGATGCTGCTCTTTTTAGCACCCGCGCACGGATTCGCGCGAAAACGCGTTTTAAGCATGCACATGCATCTTTTGGTAGACGCGGATGAAGTTTTCCTGCAAAACCACAAGATGTGCATGCAAATGGTGCTTTTGGCAGAACGCGCACGTGGATTTCTACCAAACGACGTGCTAAGCATGCCGATGCTGCTCTTTTTAGCACCCGCGCACGGATTTGTGCGAAAACGCGTTTTAAGCATGCACATGCATCTTTTTGGTAGACGAGATTGAAGTTTTCTGCCAAAAGCACAAGATGTGCATGCAAATGGTGCTTTTCGCAGAACGCGCACGTGGATTTCTACCGAACAACGTGCTAAGCATGCCGATGCTGCTCTTTTTAGCACCCGCGCACGGATTCGTGCGAAAACGCGTTTTAAGCATGCACATGCATCTTTTGGTAGACGAGATTGAAGTTTTCTGCAAAACCACAAGATGTGCATGCAAATGGTGCTTTTTCGCAGAACGCGCACGTGGATTTCTACCAAACAACGTGCTAAGCATGCCGATGCTCCTCTTTTTAGCACCCGCGCACGGATTCGTGCGAAAACGCGTTTTAAGCATGCACATGCATCTTTTGGTAGACGAGATTGAAGTTTTCTGCAAAACCACAAGATGTGCATGCAAATGGTGCTTTTCGCAGAACGCGGCACGTGGATTTCTACCAAACAACGTGCTAAGCATTGCCGATGCTGCTCTTTTTAGCACCCGCGCACGGATTCGTGCGAAAACGCGTTTTAAGCATGCACATGCATCTTTTGGTAGACGAGATTGAAGTTTTCTGCAAAACCACAAGATGTGCATGCAAATGGTGCTTTTCGCAGAACGCGCACGTGGATTTCTACCAAACAACGTGCTAAGCATGCCGATGCTGCTCTTTTTAGCACCCGCGCACGGATTCGTGCGAAAACGCGTTTTAAGCATGCACATGCATCTTTTGGTAGACGAGATTGAAGTTTTCTGCAAAACCACAAGATGTGCATGCAAATGGTGCTTTTCGCAGAACGCGCACGTGGATTTCTACCAAACAACGTGCTAAGCATGCCGATGCTGCTCTTTTTTAGCACCCGCGCACGGATTCGTGCGAAAACGCGTTTTAAGCTTGCACATGCATCTTTTGGTAGACGCGGATGAAGTTTTCTGCAAAAACCACAAGATGTGCATGCAAATGGTGCTTTTGGCAGAAACGCGCACGTGGATTTCTACGAAACGACGTGCTAAGCATGCCGATGCTGCTCTTTTTAGCACCCGCGCACGGATTCGTGCGAAAACGCGTTTTAAGCATGCACATGCATCTTTTGGTAGACGCGGATGAAGTTTTCTGCAAAACCACAAGATGTGCATGCAAATGGTGCTTTTGGCAGAACGCGCACGTGGATTTCTACCAAACGACGTGCTAAGCATGCCGATGCTGCTCTTTTTAGCACCCGCGCACGGATTTGTGCGAAAAACGCATTTTAAGCATGCACATGCATCTTTTGGTAGACGAGATTGAAGTTTTCTGCAAAACCACAAGATGTGCATGCAAATGGTGCTTTTCGCAGAACGCGCACTGGAATTTCTACCAAACAACGTGCTAAGCATGCCGATGCTGCTCTTTTTAGCACCCGTGCACGGATTCGTGCGAAAACGCGTTTTAAGCATGCACATGCATCTTTTGGTAGACGAGATTGAAGTTTTCTGCAAAACCACAAGATGTGCATGCAAATGGTGCTTTTCGCAGAACGCGCACGTGGATTTCTACCAAACAAACGTGCTAAGCATGCCGATGCTGCTCTATTTAGCACCCGCGCACGGATTCGCGCGAAAACGCGTTTTAAGCATGCACATGCATCTTTTGGTAGACGAGATTGAAGTTTTCTGCAAAACCACAAGATGTGCATGCAAATGGTGCTTTTCGCAGAACGCGCACGTGGATTTCTACCAAACAACGTGCTAAGCATGCCGATGCTGCTCTTTTTTAGCACCCGTGCACGGAATTCGTGCGAAAACGCGTTTTAAAGCATGCACATGCATCTTTTGGTAGACGAGATTGAAGTTTTCTGCAAAACCACAAGATGTGCATGCAAATGGTGCTTTTGGCAGAACGCGCACGTGGATTTCTACCAAACGACGTGCTAAGCATGCCGATGCTGCTCTTTTTTAGCACCCGCGCACGGATTCGCGCGAAAACGCGTTTTAAGCATGCACATGCATCTTTTGGTAGACGCGGATGAAGTTTTCTGCGAAACCACAAGATGTGCATGCAAATGGTGCTTTTGGCAGAACGCGCACGTGGATTTCTACCAAACGACGTGCTAAGCATGCCGATGCTGCTCTTTTTAGCACCCGCGCACGGATTTGTGCGAAAACGCGTTTTAAGCATGCACATGCATCTTTTGGTAGACGCGGATGAAGTTTTCTGCAAAACCACAAGATGTGCATGCAAATGGTGCTTTTCGCAGAACGCCGTGGATTTCTACCAAACAACGTGCTAAGCATGCCGATGCTGCTCTTTTTAGCACCCGCGCACGGATTTCGTGCGAAAACGCGTTTTAAGCATGCACATGCATCTTTTGGTAGACGAGATTGAAGTTTTCTGCAAAACCACAAGAGGTGCATGCAAATGGTGCTTTTCGCAGAACGCGCACGTGGATTTCTACCAAACAACGTGCTAAGCATGCCGATGCTGCTCTTTTTAGCACCTCGCGCACGGATTCGCGCGAAAACGCGTTTTAAGCATGCACATGCATCTTTTGGTAGACGCGCATGGAGTTTTCTGCAAAACCACAAGATGTGCATGCAAATGGTGCTTTTGGCAGAACGCGCACGTGGATTTCTACCAAACGACGTGCTAAGCATGCCGATGCTGCTCTTTTTAGCACCCGCGCACGGATTCGTGCGAAAACGCGTTTTAAGCATGCACATGCATCTTTTGGTAGACGCGGATGAAGTTTTCTGCAAAACCACAAGATGTGCATGCAAATGGTGCTCTTGGCAGAACGCGCACGTGGATTTCTACCAAACGACGTGCTAAGCATGCCGATGCTGCTCTTTTTAGCACCCGTGCACGGATTTGTGCGAAAACACGCGTTTTAAGCATGCACATGCATCTTTTGGTAGACGAGATTGAAGTTTTCTGCAAAACCACAAGATGTGCATGCAAATGGTGCTTTTCGCAGAACGCGCACGTGGATTTCTACCAAACAACGTGCTAAGCATACCGATGCTGCTCTTTTTAGCACCCGCGCACGGATTTGTGCGAAAACGCGTTTTAAGCATTCACATGCATCTTTTGGTAGACGAGATTGAAGTTTTCTGCATAACCACAAGATGTGCATGCAAATGGTGCTTTTGGCAGAACGCGCACGTGGATTTCTACCATACGACGTGCTAAGCATGCCGATGCTGCTCTTTTTAGCACCCGCGCACGGATTCGCGCGAAACGCGTTTTAAGCATGCACATGCATCTTTGGTAGACGAGATTGAAGTTTTCTGCAAAACCACAAGATGTGCATGCAAATGGTGCTTTTTCGCAGAACGCCCACGTGGATTTCTACCAAACAACGTGCTAAGCATGCCGATGCTGCTCTTTTTAGCACCCGCGCACGGATTTGTGCGAAAACGCGTTTTAGGCATGCACATGCATCTTTTGGTAGACGAGATTGAAGTTTTCTGCAAAACCACAACATGTGCATGCAAATGGTGCTTTTCGCAGAACGCGCACGTGGATTTCTACCAAACAACGTGCTAAGCATGCCGATGCTGCTCTTTTTAGCACCCGCGCACGGATTCGTGCGAAAACGCGTTTTAAGCATGCACATGCATCTTTTGGTAGACGAGATTGAAGTTTTCTGCAAAACCACAAGATGTGCATGCAAATGGTACTTTTCGCAGAACGCGGCACGTGGATTTCTACCAAACAACGTGCTAAGCATGCCGATGCTGCTCTTTTTAGCACCCGCGCACGGATTCGTGCGAAAACGCGTTTTAAGCATGCACATGCATCTTTTGGTAGACGAGATTGAAGTTTTCTGCAAAACCACAAGATGTGCATGCAAATGGTGCTTTTCGCAGAACGCGCACGTGGATTTCTACCAAACAACGTGCTAAGCATGCCGATGCTGCTCTTTTTAGCACCCGCGCACGGATTCGTGCGAAAACGCGTTTTAAGCATGCACATGCATCTTTTGGTAGACGAGATTGAAGTTTTCTGCAAAACCACAAGATGTGCATGCAAATGGTGCTTTTTGGCAGAACGCGCACGTGGATTTCTACAAAACGACGTGCTAAGCATGCCGATGCTGCTCTTTTTAGCACCCGCGCACGGATTCGTGCGAAAACGCGTTTTAAGCATGCACATGCATCTTTTGGTAGACGAGATTGAAGTTTTCTGCAAAACCACAAGATGTGCATGCAAATGGTGCTTTTCGCAGAACGCGCACGTGGATTTCTACCAAACAACGTGCTAAGCATGCCGATGCTGCTCTTTTTAGCACCCGCGCATGGATTCGTGCGAAAACGCGTTTTAAGCATGCACATGCATCTTTTGGTAGACGAGATTGAAAGTTTTCTGCAAAACCACAAGATGTGCATGCAAATGGTGCTTTTGGCAGAACGCGCACGTGGATTTCTACCAAACGACGTGCTAAGCATGCCGATGCTGCTCTTTTTAGCACCCGCGCACGGATTCGCGCGAAAACGCGTTTTAAGCATGCACATGCATCTTTTGGTAGACGCGGATGAAGTTTTCTGCAAAACCACAAGATGTGCATGCAAATGGTGCTTTTGGCAGAACGCGCACGTGGATTTCTACCAAACGACGTGCTAAGCATGCCGATGCTGCTCTTTTTAGCACCCGCGCACGGATTTGTGCGAAAACGCGTTTTAAGCATGCACATGCATCTTTTGGTAGACGAGATTGAAGTTTTCTGCAAAACCACAAGATGTGCATGCAAATGGTACTTTTCGCAGAACGCGCACGTGGATTTCTACCAAACAACGTGCTAAGCATGCCGATGCTGCTCTTTTTAGCACCCGCGCACGGATTCGTGCGAAAACGCGTTTTTAAGCATGCACATGCATCTTTTGGTAGACGAGATTGAAGTTTTCTGCAAAACCACAAGATGTGCATGCAAATGGTGCTTTTCGCAGAACGCGCACGTGGATTTCTACCAAACAACGTGCTAAGCATGCCGATGCTGCTCTTTTTAGCACCCGCGCACGGATTCGTGCGAAAACGCGTTTTAAGCATGCACATGCATCTTTTGGTAGACGAGATTGAAGTTTTCTGCAAAACCACAAGATGTGCATGCAATTGGTGCTTGTTGGCAGAACGCGCACGTGGATTTCTACAAAACGACGTGCTAAGCATGCCGATGCTGCTCTTTTTAGCACCCGCGCACGGATTCGTGCGAAAACGCGTTTAAGCATGCACATGCATCTTTTGGTAGACGAGATTGAAGTTTTCTGCAAAACCACAAGATGTGCATGCAAATGGTGCTTTTCGCAGAACGCGCACGTGGATTTCTACCAAACAACGTGCTAAGCATGCCGATGCTGCTCTTTTTAGCACCCGCGCATGGATTCGTGCGAAAACGCGTTTTTAAGCATGCACATGCATCTTTTGGTAGACGAGATGAAGTTTTCTGCAAAACCACAAGATGTGCATGCAAATGGTGCTTTTGGCAGAACGCGCACGTGATTTCTACCAAACGACGTGCTAAGCATGCCGATGCTGCTCTTTTTAGCACCCGCGCACGGATTCGCGCGAAAACGCGTTTTAAGCATGCACATGCATCTTTTGGTAGACGCGGATGAAGTTTTCTGCAAAACCACAAGATGTGCATGCAAATGGTGCTTTTGGCAGAACGCGCACGTGGATTTCTACCAAACGACGTGCTAAGCATGCCGATGCTGCTCTTTTTAGCACCCGCGCACGGATTTGTGCGAAAACGCGTTTTAAGCATGCACATGCATCTTTTGGTAGACGAGATTGAAGTTTTCTGCAAAACCACAAGATGTGCATGCAAATGGTGCTTTTGGCAGAACGCGCACGTGGATTTCTACAAAACGACGTGCTAAGCATGCCGATGCTGCTCTTTTTAGCACCCGCGCACGGATTCGTGCGAAAACGCGTTTTAAGCATGCACATGCATCTTTTGGTAGACGAGATTGAAGTTTTCTGCAAAACCACAAGATGTGCATGCAAATGGTGCTTTTCGCAGAACGCGCACGTGGATTTCTACCAAACAACGTGCTAAGCATGCCGATGCTGCTCTTTTTAGCACCCGCGCATGGATTCGTGCGAAAACGCGTTTTAAGCATGCACATGCATCTTTTGGTAGACGAGATTGAAGTTTTCTGCAAAACCACAAGATGTGCATGCAAATGGTGCTTTTGGCAGAACGCGCACGTGGATTTCTACCAAACGACGTGCTAAGCATGCCGATGCTGCTCTTTTTAGCACCCGCGCACGGATTCGCGCGAAAACGCGTTTTAAGCATGCACATGCATCTTTTGGTAGACGCGGATGAAGTTTTCTGCAAAACCACAAGATGTGCATGCAAATGGTGCTTTTGGCAGAACGCGCACGTGGATTTCTACCAAACGACGTGCTAAGCATGCCGATGCTGCTCTTTTTAGCACCCGCGCACGGATTTGTGCGAAAACGCGTTTTTAAGCATGCACATGCATCTTTTGGTAGACGAGATTGAAGTTTTCTGCAAAACCACAAGATGTGCATGCAAATGGTGCTTTTCGCAGAAGCGAAGCGCACGTGGATTTCTACCAAACAACGTGCTAAGCATGCCGATGCTGCTCTTTTTAGCACCCGCGCACGGATTCGTGCGAAAACGCGTTTTAAGCATGCACATGCATCTTTTGGTAGACGAGATTGAAGTTTTCTGCAAAACCACAAGATGTGCATGCAAATGGTGCTTTGCGCAGAACGCGCACGTGGATTTCTACCAAAGTACGTGCTAAGCATGCCGATGCTGCTCTTTTTAGCACCCGCGCACGGATTCGCGCGAAAACGCGTTTTAAGCATGCACATGCATCTTTTGGTAGACGCGGATGAAGTTTTCTGCAAAACCACAAGATGTGCATGCAAATGGTGCTTTTGGCAGAACGCGCACGTGGATTTCTACCAAACGACGTGCTAAGCATGCCGATGCTGCTCTTTTTAGCACCCGCGCACGGATTTGTGCGAAAACGCGTTTTAAGCATGCACATGCATCTTTTGGTAGACGAGATTGAAGTTTTCTGCAAAAGCACAAGATGTGCATGCAAATGGTGCTTTTCGCAGAACGCGCACGTGGATTTCTACCAAACAACGTGCTAAGCATGCCGATGCTGCTCTTTTTAGCACCCGCGCACGGATTCGTGCGAAAACGCGTTTTAAGCATGCACATGCATCTTTTGGTAGACGAGATTGAAGTTTTCTGCAAAACCACAAGATGTGCATGCAAATGGTGCTTTTCGCAGAACGCGCACGTGGATTTCTACCAAACAACGTGCTAAGCATGCCGATGCTGCTCTTTTTAGCACCCGCGCACGGATTCGTGCGAAAACGCGTTTTAAGCATGCACATGCATCTTTTGGTAGACGAGATTGAAGTTTTCTGCAAAACCACAAGATGTGCATGCAAATGGTGCTTTTCGCAGAACGCGCACGTGGATTTCTACCAAACAACGTGCTAAGCATGCCGATGCTGCTCTTTTTAGCACCCGCGCACGGATTCGTGCGAAAACGCGTTTTAAGCATGCACATGCATCTTTTGGTAGACGAGATTGAAGTTTTCTGCAAAACCACAAGATGTGCATGCAAATGGTGCTTTTCGCAGAACGCGCACGTCGATTTCTACCAAACAACGTGCTAAGCATGCCGATGCTGCTCTTTTAGCACCCGCGCACGGATTCGTGCGAAAACGCGTTTTAAGCTTGCACATGCATCTTTTGGTAGACGCGGATGAAGTTTTCTGCAAAACCACAAGATGTGCATGCAAATGGTGCTTTTGGCAGAACGCGCACGTGGATTTCTACGAAACGACGTGCTAAGCATGCCGATGCTGCTCTTTTTAGCACCCGCGCACGGATTCGTGCGAAAACGCGTTTTAAGCATGCACATGCATCTTTTGGTAGACGCGGATGAAGTTTTCTGCAAAACCACAAGATGTGCATGCAAATGGTGCTCTTGGCAGAACGCGCACGTGGATTTCTACCAAACGACGTGCTAAGCATGCCGATGCTGCTCTTTTTAGCACCCGCGCACGGATTTGTGCGAAAACGCGTTTTAAGCATGCACATGCATCTTTTGGTAGACGAGATTGAAGTTTTCTGCAAAACCACAAGATGTGCATGCAAATGGTGCTTTTGGCAGAACGCGCACGTGGATTTCTACCAAACTACGTGCTAAGCATGCCGATGCTGCTCTTTTTAGCACCCGCGCACGGATTCGCGCGAAAACGCGTTTTAAGCATGCACATGCATCTTTTGGTAGACGCGGATGAAGCTTTCTGCAAAACCACAAGATGTGCATGCAAATGGTGCTTTTGGCAGAACGCGCACGTGGATTTCTACCAAACGACGTGCTAAGCATGCCGATGCTGCTCTTTTTAGCACCCGCGCACGGATTTGTGCGAAAACGCGTTTTAAGCATGCACATGCATCTTTTGGTAGACGAGATTGAAGTTTTCTGCAAAACCACAAGATGTGCATGCAAATGGTGCTTTTCGCAGAACGCGCACGTGGATTTCTACCAAACAACGTGCTAAGCATGCCGATGCTGCTCTTTTTAGCACCCGCGCACGGATTCGTGCGAAAACGCGTTTTAAGCATGCACATGCATCTTTTGGTAGACGAGATTGAAGTTTTCTGCAAAACCACAAGATGTGCATGCAAATGGTGCTTTTCGCAGAACGCGCACGTGGATTTCTACCAAACAACGTGCTAAGCATGCCGATGCTGCTCTTTTTAGCACCCGCGCACGGATTCGTGCGAAAACGCGTTTTAAGCATGCACATGCATCTTTTGGTAGACGCGGATGAAGTTTTCTGCAAAACCACAAGATGTGCATGCAAATGGTGCTTTTGGCAGAACGCGCACGTGGATTTCTACCAAACGACGTGCTAAGCATGCCGATGCTGCTCTTTTTAGCACCCGCGCACGGATTCGTGCGAAAACGCGTTTTAAGCATGCACATGCATCTTTTGGTAGACGCGGATGAAGTTTTCTGCAAAACCACAAGATGTGCATGCAAATGGTGCTCTTGGCAGAACGCGCACGTGGATTTCTACCAAACGACGTGCTAAGCATGCCGATGCTGCTCTTTTTAGCACCCGTGCACGGATTTGTGCGAAAACGCGTTTTAAGCATGCACATGCATCTTTTGGTAGACGAGATTGAAGTTTTCTGCAAAACCACAAGATGTGCATGCAAATGGTGCTTTTCGCAGAACGCGCACGTGGATTTCTACCAAACAACGTGCTAAGATACCGATGCTGCTCTCTTTAGCACCCGCGAACGGATTTGTGCGAAAACGCGTTTTAAGCATGCACATGCATCTTTTGGTAGACGAGATTGAAGTTTTCTGCAAAACCACAAGATGTGCATGCAAATGGTGCTTTTGGCAGAACGCGCACGTGGATTTCTACCAAACGACGTGCTAAGCATGCCGATGCTGCTCTTTTTAGCACCCGCGCACGGATTCGTGCGAAAACGCGTTTTAAGCATGCACATGCATCTTTTGGTAGACGCGGATAGAGTTTTCTGCAAAACCACAAGATGTGCATGCAAATGGTGCTTTTGGCAGAACGCGCACGTGGATTTCTACCAAACGACGTGCTAAGCATGCCGATGCTGCTCTTTTTAGCACCCGCGCACGGATTCGTGCGAAAACGCGTTTTAAGCATGCACATGCATCTTTTGGTAGACGCGGATGAAGTTTTCTGCAAAACCACAAGATGTGCATGCAAATGGTGCTCTTGGCAGAACGCGCACGTGGATTTCTACCAAACGACGTGCTAAGCATGCCGATGCTGCTCTTTTTAGCACCCGCGCACGGATTTGTGCGAAAACGCGTTTTAAGCATGCACATGCATCTTTTGGTAGACGAGATTGAAGTTTTCTGCAAAACCACAAGATGTGCATGCAAATGGTGCTTTTGGCAGAACGCGCACGTGGATTTCTACCAAACTACGTGCTAAGCATGCCGATGCTGCTCTTTTTAGCACCCGCGCACGGATTCGCGCGAAAACGCGTTTTAAGCATGCACATGCATCTTTTGGTAGACGCGGATGAAGCTTTCTGCAAAACCACAAGATGTGCATGCAAATGGTGCTTTTGGCAGAACGCGCACGTGGATTTCTACCAAACGACGTGCTAAGCATGCCGATGCTGCTCTTTTTAGCACCCGCGCACGGATTTGTGCGAAAACGCGTTTTAAGCATGCACATGCATCTTTTGGTAGACGAGATTGAAGTTTTCTGCAAAACCACAAGATGTGCATGCAAATGGTGCTTTTCGCAGAACGCGCACGTGGATTTCTACCAAACAACGTGCTAAGCATGCCGATGCTGCTCTTTTTAGCACCCGCGCACGGATTCGTGCGAAAACGCGTTTTAAGCATGCACATGCATCTTTTGGTAGACGAGATTGAAGTTTTCTGCAAAACCACAAGATGTGCATGCAAATGGTGCTTTTCGCAGAACGCGCACGTGGATTTCTACCAAACAACGTGCTAAGCATGCCGATGCTGCTCTTTTTAGCACCCGCGCACGGATTCGTGCGAAAACGCGTTTTAAGCATGCACATGCATCTTTTGGTAGACGCGGATGAAGTTTTCTGCAAAACCACAAGATGTGCATGCAAATGGTGCTTTTGGCAGAACGCGCACGTGGATTTCTACCAAACGACGTGCTAAGCATGCCGATGCTGCTCTTTTTAGCACCCGCGCACGGATTCGTGCGAAAACGCGTTTTAAGCATGCACATGCATCTTTTGGTAGACGCGGATGAAGTTTTCTGCAAAACCACAAGATGTGCATGCAAATGGTGCTCTTGGCAGAACGCGCACGTGGATTTCTACCAAACGACGTGCTAAGCATGCCGATGCTGCTCTTTTTAGCACCCGTGCACGGATTTGTGCGAAAACGCGTTTTAAGCATGCACATGCATCTTTTGGTAGACGAGATTGAAGTTTTCTGCAAAACCACAAGATGTGCATGCAAATGGTGCTTTTCGCAGAACGCGCACGTGGATTTCTACCAAACAACGTGCTAAGATACCGATGCTGCTCTTTTTAGCACCCGCGAACGGATTTGTGCGAAAACGCGTTTTAAGCATGCACATGCATCTTTTGGTAGACGAGATTGAAGTTTTCTGCAAAACCACAAGATGTGCATGCAAATGGTGCTTTTGGCAGAACGCGCACGTGGATTTCTACCAAACGACGTGCTAAGCATGCCGATGCTGCTCTTTTTAGCACCCGCGCACGGATTCGCGCGAAAACGCGTTTTAAGCATGCACATGCATCTTTTGGTAGACGCGGATGGAGTTTTCTGCAAAACCACAAGATGTGCATGCAAATGGTGCTTTTGGCAGAACGCGCACGTGGATTTCTACCAAACGACGTGCTAAGCATGCCGATGCTGCTCTTTTTAGCACCCGCGCACGGATTCGTGCGAAAACGCGTTTTAAGCATGCACATGCATCTTTTGGTAGACGCGTATGAAGTTTTCTGCAAAACCACAAGATGTGCATGCAAATGGTGCTCTTGGCAGAACGCGCACGTGGATTTCTACCAAACGACGTGCTAAGCATGCCGATGCTGCTCTTTTTAGCACCCGTGCACGGATTTGTGCGAAAACGCGTTTTAAGCATGCACATGCATCTTTTGGTAGACGAGATTGAAGTTTTCTGCAAAACCACAAGATGTGCATGCAAATGGTGCTTTTCGCAGAACGCGCACGTGGATTTCTACCAAACAACGTGCTAAGCATACCGATGCTGCTCTTTTTAGCACCCGCGCACGGATTTGTGCGAAAACGCGTTTTAAGCATGCACATGCATCTTTTGGTAGACGAGATTGAAGTTTTCTGCAAAACCACAAGATGTGCATGCAAATGGTGCTTTTGGCAGAACGCGCACGTGGATTTCTACCAAACGACGTGCTAAGCATGCCGATGCTGCTCTTTTTAGCACCCGCGCACGGATTCGCGCGAAAACGCGTTTTAAGCATGCACATGCATCTTTTGGTAGACGAGATTGAAGTTTTCTGCAAAACCACAAGACGTGCATGCAAATGGTGCTTTTCGCAGAACGCCCACGTGGATTTCTACCAAACAACGTGCTAAGCATGCCGATGCTGCTCTTTTTAGCACCCGCGCACGGATTTGTGCGAAAACGCGTTTTAAGCATGCACATGCATCTTTTGGTAGACGAGATTGAAGTTTTCTGCAAAACCACAAGATGTGCATGCAAATGGTGCTTTTCGCAGAACGCGCACGTGGATTTCTACCAAACAACGTGCTAAGCATGCCGATGCTGCTCTTTTTAGCACCCGCGCACGGATTCGTGCGAAAACGCGTTTTAAGCATGCACATGCATCTTTTGGTAGACGAGATTGAAGTTTTCTGCAAAACCGCAAGATGTGCATGCAAATGGTGCTTTTCGCAGAACGCGCACGTGGATTTCTACCAAACAACGTGCTAAGCATGCCGATGCTGCTCTTTTTAGCACCCGCGCACGGATTCGTGCGAAAACGCGTTTTAAGCATGCACATGCATCTTTTGGTAGACGAGATTGAAGTTTTCTGCAAAACCACAAGATGTGCATGCAAATGGTGCTTTGCGCAGAACGCGCACGTGGATTTCTACCAAACTACGTGCTAAGCATGCCGATGCTGCTCTTTTTAGCACCTGCGCACGGATTCGCGCGAAAACGCGTTTTAAGCATGCACATGCATCTTTTGGTAGACGCGGATGAAGTTTTCTGCAAAACCACAAGATGTGCATGCAAATGGTGCTTTTGGCAGAACGCGCACGTGGATTTCTACCAAACGACGTGCTAAGCATGCCGATGCTGCTCTTTTTAGCACCCGCGCACGGATTTGTGCGAAAACGCGTTTTAAGCATGCACATGCATCTTTTGGTAGACGAGATTGAAGTTTTCTGCAAAAGCACAAGATGTGCATGCAAATGGTGCTTTTCGCAGAACGCGCACGTGGATTTCTACCAAACAACGTGCTAAGCATGCCGATGCTGCTCTTTTTAGCACCCGCGCACGGATTCGTGCGAAAACGCGTTTTAAGCATGCACATGCATCTTTTGGTAGACGAGATTGAAGTTTTCTGCAAAACCACAAGATGTGCATGCAAATGGTGCTTTTCGCAGAACGCGCACGTGGATTTCTACCAAACAACGTGCTAAGATACCGATGCTGCTCTTTTTAGCACCCGCGAACGGATTTGTGCGAAAACGCGTTTTAAGCATGCACATGCATCTTTTGGTAGACGAGATTGAAGTTTTCTGCAAAACCACAAGATGTGCATGCAAATGGTGCTTTTGGCAGAACGCGCACGTGGATTTCTACCAAACGACGTGCTAAGCATGCCGATGCTGCTCTTTTTAGCACCCGCGCACGGATTCGCGCGAAAAGGCGTTTTAAGCATGCACATGCATCTTTTGGTAGACGCGGATGGAGTTTTCTGCAAAACCACAAGATGTGCATGCAAATGGTGCTTTTGGCAGAACGCGCACGTGGATTTCTACCAAACGACGTGCTAAGCATGCCGATGCTGCTCTTTTTAGCACCCGCGCACGGATTCGTGCGAAAACGCGTTTTAAGCATGCACATGCATCTTTTGGTAGACGCGGATGAAGTTTTCTGCAAAACCACAAGATGTGCATGCAAATGGTGCTCTTGGCAGAACGCGCACGTGGATTTCTACCAAACGACGTGCTAAGCATGCCGATGCTGCTCTTTTTAGCACCCGTGCACGGATTTGTGCGAAAACGCGTTTTAAGCATGCACATGCATCTTTTGGTAGACGAGATTGAAGTTTTCTGCAAAACCACAAGATGTGCATGCAAATGGTGCTTTTCGCAGAACGCGCACGTGGATTTCTACCAAACAACGTGCTAAGCATACCGATGCTGCTCTTTTTAGCACCCGCGCACGGATTTGTGCGAAAACGCGTTTTAAGCATGCACATGCATCTTTTGGTAGACGAGATTGAAGTTTTCTGCAAAACCACAAGATGTGCATGCAAATGGTGCTTTTGGCAGAACGCGCACGTGGATTTCTACCAAACGACGTGCTAAGCATGCCGATGCTGCTCTTTTTAGCACCCGCGCACGGATTCGCGCGAAAACGCGTTTTAAGCATGCACATGCATCTTTTGGTAGACGAGATTGAAGTTTTCTGCAAAACCACAAGACGTGCATGCAAATGGTGCTTTTCGCAGAACGCCCACGTGGATTTCTACCAAACAACGTGCTAAGCATGCCGATGCTGCTCTTTTTAGCACCCGCGCACGGATTTGTGCGAAAACGCGTTTTAAGCATGCACATGCATCTTTTGGTAGACGAGATTGAAGTTTTCTGCAAAACCACAAGATGTGCATGCAAATGGTGCTTTTCGCAGAACGCGCACGTGGATTTCTACCAAACAACGTGCTAAGCATGCCGATGCTGCTCTTTTTAGCACCCGCGCACGGATTCGTGCGAAAACGCGTTTTAAGCATGCACATGCATCTTTTGGTAGACGAGATTGAAGTTTTCTGCAAAACCGCAAGATGTGCATGCAAATGGTGCTTTTCGCAGAACGCGCACGTGGATTTCTACCAAACAACGTGCTAAGCATGCCGATGCTGCTCTTTTTAGCACCCGCGCACGGATTCGTGCGAAAACGCGTTTTAAGCATGCACATGCATCTTTTGGTAGACGAGATTGAAGTTTTCTGCAAAACCACAAGATGTGCATGCAAATGGTGCTTTTCGCAGAACGCGCACGTGGATTTCTACCAAACAACGTGCTAAGCATGCCGATGCTGCTCTTTTTAGCACCCGCGCACGGATTCGTGCGAAAACGCGTTTTAAGCATGCACATGCATCTTTTGGTAGACGAGATTGAAGTTTTCTGCAAAACCACAATATGTGCATGCAAATGGTGCTTTTCGCAGAACGCGCACGTGGATTTCTACCAAACAACGTGCTAAGCATGCCGATGCTGCTCTTTTTAGCACCCGCGCACGGATTCGTGCGAAAACGCGTTTTAAGCATGCACATGCATCTTTTGGTAGACGAGATTGAAGTTTTCTGCAAAACCACAAGATGTGCATGCAAATGGTGCTTTTCGCAGAACGCCCACGTGGATTTCTACCAAACAACGTGCTAAGCATGCCGATGCTGCTCTTTTTAGCACCCGCGCACGTATTTGTGCGAAAACGAGTTTTAAGCATGCACATGCATCTTTTGGTAGACGAGATTGAAGTTTTCTGCAAAACCACAAGAGGTGCATGCAAATGGTGCTTTTCGCAGAACGCGCACGTGGATTTCTACCAAACAACGTGCTAAGCATGCCGATGCTGCTCTTTTTAGCACCCGCGCACGGATTCGTGCGAAAACGCGTTTTAAGCATGCACATGCATCTTTTGGTAGACGAGATTGAAGTTTTCTGCAAAACCACAAGATGTGCATGCAAATGGTGCTTTGCGCAGAACGCGCACGTGGATTTCTACCAAACTACGTGCTAAGCATGCCGATGCTGCTCTTTTTAGCACCTGCGCACGGATTCGCGCGAAAACGCGTTTTAAGCATGCACATGCATCTTTTGGTAGACGCGGATGAAGTTTTCTGCAAAACCACAAGATGTGCATGCAAATGGTGCTTTTGGCAGAACGCGCACGTGGATTTCTACCAAACGACGTGCTAAGCATGCCGATGCTGCTCTTTTTAGCACCCGCGCACGGATTTGTGCGAAAACGCGTTTTAAGCATGCACATGCATCTTTTGGTAGACGAGATTGAAGTTTTCTGCAAAAGCACAAGATGTGCATGCAAATGGTGCTTTTCGCAGAACGCGCACGTGGATTTCTACCAAACAACGTGCTAAGCATGCCGATGCTGCTCTTTTTAGCACCCGCGCACGGATTCGTGCGAAAACGCGTTTTAAGCATGCACATGCATCTTTTGGTAGACGAGATTGAAGTTTTCTGCAAAACCACAAGATGTGCATGCAAATGGTGCTTTTCGCAGAACGCGCACGTGGATTTCTACCAAACAACGTGCTAAGCATGCCGATGCTGCTCTTTTTAGCACCCGCGCACGGATTCGTGCGAAAACGCGTTTTAAGCATGCACATGCATCTTTTGGTAGACGAGATTGAAGTTTTCTGCAAAACCACAAGATGTGCATGCAAATGGTGCTTTTCGCAGAACGCGCACGTGGATTTCTACCAAACAACGTGCTAAGCATGCCGATGCTGCTCTTTTTAGCACCCGCGCACGGATTCGTGCGAAAACGCGTTTTAAGCATGCACATGCATCTTTTGGTAGACGAGATTGAAGTTTTCTGCAAAACCACAAGATGTGCATGCAAATGGTGCTTTTCGCAGAACGCGCACGTCGATTTCTACCAAACAACGTGCTAAGCATGCCGATGCTGCTCTTTTTAGCACCCGCGCACGGATTCGTGC
This sequence comes from Dermacentor andersoni, assembly GCF_023375885.2. Classification (NCBI taxonomy): domain Eukaryota; kingdom Metazoa; phylum Arthropoda; class Arachnida; order Ixodida; family Ixodidae; genus Dermacentor; species Dermacentor andersoni. Next base: position 43,874 of record NW_027314974.1, read on the forward strand.
GAAAACGCGTTTTAAGCTTGCACATGCATCTTTTGGTAGACGCGGATGAAGTTTTCTGCAAAACCACAAGATGTGCATGCAAATGGTGCTTTTCGCAGAACGCGCACGTGGATTTCTACGAAACGACGTGCTAAGCATGCCGATGCTGCTCTTTTTAGCACCCGCGCACGGATTCGTGCGAAAACGCGTTTTAAGCATGCACATGCATCTTTTGGTAGACGCGGATGAAGTTTTCTGCAAAACCACAAGATGTGCATGCAAATGGTGCTCTTGGCAGAACGCGCACGTGGATTTCTACCAAACGACGTGCTAAGCATGCCGATGCTGCTCTTTTTAGCACCCGCGCACGGATTTGTGCGAAAACGCGTTTTAAGCATGCACATGCATCTTTTGGTAGACGAGATTGAAGTTTTCTGCAAAACCACAATATGTGCATGCAAATGGTGCTTTTCGCAGAACGCGCACGTGGATTTCTACCAAACAACGTGCTAAGCATGCCGATGCTGCTCTTTTTAGCACCCGCGCACGGATTCGTGCGAAAACGCGTTTTAAGCATGCACATGCATCTTTTGGTAGACGAGATTGAAGTTTTCTGCAAAACCACAAGATGTGCATGCAAATGGTGCTTTTCGCAGAACGCCCACGTGGATTTCTACCAAACAACGTGCTAAGCATGCCGATGCTGCTCTTTTTAGCACCCGCGCACGTATTTGTGCGAAAACGCGTTTTAAGCATGCACATGCATCTTTTGGTAGACGAGATTGAAGTTTTCTGCAAAACCACAAGAGGTGCATGCAAATGGTGCTTTTCGCAGAACGCGCACGTGGATTTCTACCAAACAACGTGCTAAGCATGCCGATGCTGCTCTTTTTAGCACCCGCGCACGGATTCGTGCGAAAACGCGTTTTAAGCATGCACATGCATCTTTTGGTAGACGAGATTGAAGTTTTCTGCAAAACCACAAGATGTGCATGCAAATGGTGCTTTGCGCAGAACGCGCACGTGGATTTCTACCAAACAACGTGCTAAGCATGCCGATGCTGCTCTCTTTAGCACCCGCGCACGGATTCGTGCGAAAACGCGTTTTAAGCTTGCACATGCATCTTTTGGTAGACGCGGATGAAGTTTTCTGCAAAACCACAAGATGTGCATGCAAATGGTGCTTTTGGCAGAACGCGCACGTGGATTTCTACCAAACGACGTGCTAAGCATGCCGATGCTGCTCTTTTTAGCACCCGCGCACGGATTCGTGCGAAAACGCGTTTTAAGCATGCACATGCATCTTTTGGTAGACGCGGATGAAGTTTTCTGCAAAACCACAAGATGTGCATGCAAATGGTGCTCTTGGCAGAACGCGCACGTGGATTTCTACCAAACGACGTGCTAAGCATGCCGATGCTGCTCTTTTTAGCACCCGCGCACGGATTTGTGCGAAAACGCGTTTTAAGCATGCACATGCATCTTTTGGTAGACGAGATTGAAGTTTTCTGCAAAACCACAAGATGTGCATGCAAATGGTGCTTTTGGCAGAACGCGCACGTGGATTTCTACCAAACTACGTGCTAAGCATGCCGATGCTGCTCTTTTTAGCACCCGCGCACGGATTCGCGCGAAAACGCGTTTTAAGCATGCACATGCATCTTTTGGTAGACGCGGATGAAGCTTTCTGCAAAACCACAAGATGTGCATGCAAATTGTGCTTTTGGCAGAACGCGCACGTGGATTTCTACCAAACGACGTGCTAAGCATGAAGATGCTGCTCTTTTTAGCACCCGCGCACAGATTTGTGCGAAAACGCGTTTTAAGCATGCACATGCATCTTTTGGTAGACGCGGATGAAGTTTTCTGCAAAACCACAAGATGTGCATGCAAATGGTGCTTTTGGCAGAACGCGCACGTGGATTTCTACCAAACGACGTGCTAAGCATGCCGATGCTGCTCTTTTTAGCACCCGCGCACGGATTCGTGCGAAAACGCGTTTTAAGCATGCACATGCATCTTTTGCTAGACGCGGATGAAGTTTTCTGCAAAACCACAAGATGTGCATGCAAATGGTGCTCTTGGCAGAACGCGCACGTGGATTTCTACCAAACGACGTGCTAAGCATGCCGATGCTGCTCTTTTTAGCACCCGTGCACGGATTCGTGCGAAAACGCGTTTTAAGCATGCACATGCATCTTTTGGTAGACGAGATTGAAGTTTTCTGCAAAACCACAAGATGTGCATGCAAATGGTGCTTTTCGCAGAACGCGCACGTGGATTTCTACCAAACAACGTGCTAAGCATGCCGATGCTGCTCTTTTTAGCACCCGCGCACGGATTCGTGCGAAAACGCGTTTTAAGCATGCACATGCATCTTTTGGTAGACGCGGATGAAGTTTTCTGCAAAACCACAAGATGTGCATGCAAATGGTGCTCTTGGCAGAACGCGCACGTGAATTTCTACCAAACGACGTGCTAAGCATGCCGATGCTGCTCTTTTTAGCACCCGTGCACGGATTTGTGCGAAAACGCGTTTTAAGCATGCACATGCATCTTTTGGTAGACGAGATTGAAGTTTTCTGCAAAACCACAAGATGTGCATGCAAATGGTGCGTTTCGCAGAACGCGCACGTGGATTTCTACCAAACAACGTGCTAAGCATACCGATGCTGCTCTTTTTAGCACCCGCGCACGGATTTGTGCGAAAACGCGTTTTAAGCATGCACATGCATCTTTTGGTAGACGAGATTGAAGTTTTCTGCAAAACCACAAGATGTGCATGCAAATGGTGCTTTTGGCAGAACGCGCACGTGGATTTCTACCAAACGACGTGCTAAGCATGCCGATGCTGCTCTTTTTAGCACCCGCGCACGGATTCGCGCGAAAACGCGTTTTAAGCATGCACATGCATCTTTTGGTAGACGAGATTGAAGTTTTCTGCAAAACCACAAGACGTGCATGCAAATGGTGCTTTTCGCAGAACGCCCACGTGGATTTCTACCAAACAACGTGCTAAGCATGCCGATGCTGCTCTTTTTAGCACCCGCGCACGGATTTGTGCGAAAACGCGTTTTAAGCATGCACATGCATCTTTTGGTAGACGAGATTGAAGTTTTCTGCAAAACCACAAGATGTGCATGCAAATGGTGCTTTTCGCAGAACGCGCACGTGGATTTCTACCAAACAACGTGCTAAGCATGCCGATGCTGCTCTTTTTAGCACCCGCGCACGGATTCGTGCGAAAACGCGTTTTAAGCATGCACATGCATCTTTTGGTAGACGAGATTGAAGTTTTCTGCAAAACCGCAAGATGTGCATGCAAATGGTGCTTTTCGCAGAACGCGCACGTGGATTTCTACCAAACAACGTGCTAAGCATGCCGATGCTGCTCTTTTTAGCACCCGCGCACGGATTCGTGCGAAAACGCGTTTTAAGCATGCACATGCATCTTTTGGTAGACGAGATTGAAGTTTTCTGCAAAACCACAAGATGTGCATGCAAATGGTGCTTTTCGCAGAACGCGCACGTGGATTTCTACCAAACAACGTGCTAAGCATGCCGATGCTGCTCTTTTTAGCACCCGCGCACGGATTCGTGCGAAAACGCGTTTTAAGCATGCACATGCATCTTTTGGTAGACGAGATTGAAGTTTTCTGCAAAACCACAATATGTGCATGCAAATGGTGCTTTTCGCAGAACGCGCACGTGGATTTCTACCAAACAACGTGCTAAGCATGCCGATGCTGCTCTTTTTAGCACCCGCGCACGGATTCGTGCGAAAACGCGTTTTAAGCATGCACATGCATCTTTTGGTAGACGAGATTGAAGTTTTCTGCAAAACCACAAGATGTGCATGCAAATGGTGCTTTTCGCAGAACGCCCACGTGGATTTCTACCAAACAACGTGCTAAGCATGCCGATGCTGCTCTTTTTAGCACCCGCGCACGTATTTGTGCGAAAACGCGTTTTAAGCATGCACATGCATCTTTTGGTAGACGAGATTGAAGTTTTCTGCAAAACCACAAGAGGTGCATGCAAATGGTGCTTTTCGCAGAACGCGCACGTGGATTTCTACCAAACAACGTACTAAGCATGCCGATGCTGCTCTTTTTAGCACCCGCGCACGGATTCGTGCGAAAACGCGTTTTAAGCATGCACATGCATCTTTTGGTAGACGAGATTGAAGTTTTCTGCAAAACCACAAGATGTGCATGCAAATGGTGCTTTGCGCAGAACGCGCACGTGGATTTCTACCAAACAACGTGCTAAGCATGCCGATGCTGCTCTCTTTAGCACCCGCGCACGGATTCGTGCGAAAACGCGTTTTAAGCTTGCACATGCATCTTTTGGTAGACGCGGATGAAGTTTTCTGCAAAACCACAAGATGTGCATGCAAATGGTGCTTTTGGCAGAACGCGCACGTGGATTTCTACCAAACGACGTGCTAAGCATGCCGATGCTGCTCTTTTTAGCACCCGCGCACGGATTCGTGCGAAAACGCGTTTTAAGCATGCACATGCATCTTTTGGTAGACGCGGATGAAGTTTTCTGCAAAACCACAAGATGTGCATGCAAATGGTGCTCTTGGCAGAACGCGCACGTGGATTTCTACCAAACGACGTGCTAAGCATGCCGATGCTGCTCTTTTTAGCACCCGCGCACGGATTTGTGCGAAAACGCGTTTTAAGCATGCACATGCATCTTTTGGTAGACGAGATTGAAGTTTTCTGCAAAACCACAAGATGTGCATGCAAATGGTGCTTTTGGCAGAACGCGCACGTGGATTTCTACCAAACTACGTGCTAAGCATGCCGATGCTGCTCTTTTTAGCACCCGCGCACGGATTCGCGCGAAAACGCGTTTTAAGCATGCACATGCATCTTTTGGTAGACGCGGATGAAGCTTTCTGCAAAACCACAAGATGTGCATGCAAATGGTGCTTTTGGCAGAACGCGCACGTGGATTTCTACCAAACGACGTGCTAAGCATGAAGATGCTGCTCTTTTTAGCACCCGCGCACGGATTTGTGCGAAAACGCGTTTTAAGCATGCACATGCATCTTTTGGTAGACGCGGATGAAGTTTTCTGCAAAACCACAAGATGTGCATGCAAATGGTGCTTTTGGCAGAACGCGCACGTGGATTTCTACCAAACGACGTGCTAAGCATGCCGATGCTGCTCTTTTTAGCACCCGCGCACGGATTCGTGCGAAAACGCGTTTTAAGCATGCACATGCATCTTTTGGTAGACGCGGATGAAGTTTTCTGCAAAACCACAAGATGTGCATGCAAATGGTGCTCTTGGCAGAACGCGCACGTGGATTTCTACCAAACGACGTGCTAAGCATGCCGATGCTGCTCTTTTTAGCACCCGTGCACGGATTCGTGCGAAAACGCGTTTTAAGCATGCACATGCATCTTTTGGTAGACGAGATTGAAGTTTTCTGCAAAACCACAAGATGTGCATGCAAATGGTGCTTTTCGCAGAACGCGCACGTGGATTTCTACCAAACAACGTGCTAAGCATGCCGATGCTGCTCTTTTTAGCACCCGCGCACGGATTCGTGCGAAAACGCGTTTTAAGCATGCACATGCATCTTTTGGTAGACGCGGATGAAGTTTTCTGCAAAACCACAAGATGTGCATGCAAATGGTGCTTTTGGCAGAACGCGCACGTGGATTTCTACCAAACGACGTGCTAAGCATGCCGATGCTGCTCTTTTTAGCACCCGCGCACGGATTCGCGCGAAAACGCGTTTTAAGCATGCACATGCATCTTTTGGTAGACGCGGATGGAGTTTTCTGCAAAACCACAAGATGTGCATGCAAATGGTGCTTTTGGCGGAACGCGCACGTGGATTTCTACCAAACGACGTGCTAAGCATGCCGATGCTGCTCTTTTTAGCACCCGCGCACGGATTCGTGCGAAAACGCCTTTTAAGCATGCACATGCATCTTTTGGTAGACGAGATTGAAGTTTTCTGCAAAAGCACAAGATGTGCATGCAAATGGTGCTTTTCGCAGAACGCGCACGTGGATTTCTACCAAACAACGTGCTAAGCATGCCGATGCTGCTCTTTTTAGCACCCGCGCACGGATTCGTGCGAAAACGCGTTTTAAGCATGCACATGTATCTTTTGGTAGACGAGATTGAAGTTTTCTGCAAAACCACAAGATGTGCATGCAAATGGTGCTTTTCGCAGAACGCGCACGTGGATTTCTACCAAACGACGTGCTAAGCATGCCGATGCTGCTCTTTTTAGCACCCGCGCACGGATTCGTGCGAAAACGCGTTTTAAGCATGCACATGCATCTTTAGGTAGACGCGGATGAAGTTTTCTGCAAAACCACAAGATGTGCATGCAAATGGTGCTTTTCGCAGAACGCGCACGTGGATTTCTACCAAACAACGTGCTAAGCATGCCGATGCTGCTCTTTTTAGCACCCGCGCACGGATTCGTGCGAAAACGCGTTTTAAGCATGCACATGCATCTTTTGGTAGACGAGATTGAAGTTTTCTGCAAAACCACAATATGTGCATGCAAATGGTGCTTTTCGCAGAACGCGCACGTGGATTTCTACCAAACAACGTGCTAAGCATGCCGATGCTGCTCTTTTTAGCACCCGCGCACGGATTCGTGCGAAAACGCGTTTTAAGCATGCACATGCATCTTTTGGTAGACGAGATTGAAGTTTTCTGCAAAACCACAAGATGTGCATGCAAATGGTGCTTTTCGCAGAACGCCCACGTGGATTTCTACCAAACAACGTGCTAAGCATGCCGATGCTGCTCTTTTTAGCACCCGCGCACGTATTTGTGCGAAAACGCGTTTTAAGCATGCACATGCATCTTTTGGTAGACGAGATTGAAGTTTTCTGCAAAACCACAAGAGGTGCATGCAAATGGTGCTTTTCGCAGAACGCGCACGTGGATTTCTACCAAACAACGTACTAAGCATGCCGATGCTGCTCTTTTTAGCACCCGCGCACGGATTCGTGCGAAAACGCGTTTTAAGCATGCACATGCATCTTTTGGTAGACGAGATTGAAGTTTTCTGCAAAACCACAAGATGTGCATGCAAATGGTGCTTTGCGCAGAACGCGCACGTGGATTTCTACCAAACAACGTGCTAAGCATGCCGATGCTGCTCTCTTTAGCACCCGCGCACGGATTCGTGCGAAAACGCGTTTTAAGCTTGCACATGCATCTTTTGGTAGACGCGGATGAAGTTTTCTGCAAAACCACAAGATGTGCATGCAAATGGTGCTTTTGGCAGAACGCGCACGTGGATTTCTACCAAACGACGTGCTAAGCATGCCGATGCTGCTCTTTTTAGCACCCGCGCACGGATTCGTGCGAAAACGCGTTTTAAGCATGCACATGCATCTTTTGGTAGACGCGGATGAAGTTTTCTGCAAAACCACAAGATGTGCATGCAAATGGTGCTCTTGGCAGAACGCGCACGTGGATTTCTACCAAACGACGTGCTAAGCATGCCGATGCTGCTCTTTTTAGCACCCGCGCACGGATTTGTGCGAAAACGCGTTTTAAGCATGCACATGCATCTTTTGGTAGACGAGATTGAAGTTTTCTGCAAAACCACAAGATGTGCATGCAAATGGTGCTTTTGGCAGAACGCGCACGTGGATTTCTACCAAACTACGTGCTAAGCATGCCGATGCTGCTCTTTTTAGCACCCGCGCACGGATTCGCGCGAAAACGCGTTTTAAGCATGCACATGCATCTTTTGGTAGACGCGGATGAAGCTTTCTGCAAAACCACAAGATGTGCATGCAAATGGTGCTTTTGGCAGAACGCGCACGTGGATTTCTACCAAACGACGTGCTAAGCATGAAGATGCTGCTCTTTTTAGCACCCGCGCACGGATTTGTGCGAAAACGCGTTTTAAGCATGCACATGCATCTTTTGGTAGACGCGGATGAAGTTTTCTGCAAAACCACAAGATGTGCATGCAAATGGTGCTTTTGGCAGAACGCGCACGTGGATTTCTACCAAACGACGTGCTAAGCATGCCGATGCTGCTCTTTTTAGCACCCGCGCACGGATTCGTGCGAAAACGCGTTTTAAGCATGCACATGCATCTTTTGGTAGACGCGGATGAAGTTTTCTGCAAAACCACAAGATGTGCATGCAAATGGTGCTCTTGGCAGAACGCGCACGTGGATTTCTACCAAACGACGTGCTAAGCATGCCGATGCTGCTCTTTTTAGCACCCGTGCACGGATTCGTGCGAAAACGCGTTTTAAGCATGCACATGCATCTTTTGGTAGACGAGATTGAAGTTTTCTGCAAAACCACAAGATGTGCATGCAAATGGTGCTTTTCGCAGAACGCGCACGTGGATTTCTACCAAACAACGTGCTAAGCATGCCGATGCTGCTCTTTTTAGCACCCGCGCACGGATTCGTGCGAAAACGCGTTTTAAGCATGCACATGCATCTTTTGGTAGACGCGGATGAAGTTTTCTGCAAAACCACAAGATGTGCATGCAAATGGTGCTTTTGGCAGAACGCGCACGTGGATTTCTACCAAACGACGTGCTAAGCATGCCGATGCTGCTCTTTTTAGCACCCGCGCACGGATTCGCGCGAAAACGCGTTTTAAGCATGCACATGCATCTTTTGGTAGACGCGGATGGAGTTTTCTGCAAAACCACAAGATGTGCATGCAAATGGTGCTTTTGGCGGAACGCGCACGTGGATTTCTACCAAACGACGTGCTAAGCATGCCGATGCTGCTCTTTTTAGCACCCGCGCACGGATTCGTGCGAAAACGCCTTTTAAGCATGCACATGCATCTTTTGGTAGACGAGATTGAAGTTTTCTGCAAAAGCACAAGATGTGCATGCAAATGGTGCTTTTCGCAGAACGCGCACGTGGATTTCTACCAAACAACGTGCTAAGCATGCCGATGCTGCTCTTTTTAGCACCCGCGCACGGATTCGTGCGAAAACGCGTTTTAAGCATGCACATGTATCTTTTGGTAGACGAGATTGAAGTTTTCTGCAAAACCACAAGATGTGCATGCAAATGGTGCTTTTCGCAGAACGCGCACGTGGATTTCTACCAAACGACGTGCTAAGCATGCCGATGCTGCTCTTTTTAGCACCCGCGCACGGATTCGTGCGAAAACGCGTTTTAAGCATGCACATGCATCTTTAGGTAGACGCGGATGAAGTTTTCTGCAAAACCACAAGATGTGCATGCAAATGGTGCTCTTGGCAGAACGCGCACGTGGATTTCTACCAAACGACGTGCTAAGCATGCCGATGCTGCTCTTTTTAGCACCCGCGCACGGATTTGTGCGAAAACGCGTTTTAAGCATGCACATGCATCTTTTGGTAGACGAGATTGAAGTTTTCTGCAAAACCACAAGATGTGCATGCAAATGGTGCTTTTGGCAGAACGCGCACGTGGATTTCTACCAAACTACGTGCTAAGCATGCCGATGCTGCTCTTTTTAGCACCCGCGCACGGATTCGCGCGAAAACGCCTTTTAAGCATGCACATGCATCTTTTGGTAGACGCGGATGAAGTTTTCTGCAAAACCACAAGATGTGCATGCAAATGGTGCTTTTGGCAGAACGCGCACGTGGATTTCTACCAAACGACGTGCTAAGCATGCCGATGCTGCTCTTTTTAGCACCCGCGCACGGATTTGTGCGAAAACGCGTTTTAAGCATGCACATGCATCTTTTGGTAGACGAGATATAAGTTTTCTGCAAAAGCACAAGATGTGCATGCAAATGGTGCTTTTCGCAGAACGCGCACGTGGATTTCTACCAAACAACGTGCTAAGCATGCCGATGCTGCTCTTTTTAGCACCCGCGCACGGATTCGTGCGAAAACGCGTTTTAAGCATGCACATGCATCTTTTGGTAGACGAGATTGAAGTTTTCTGCAAAACCACAAGATGTGCATGCAAATGGTGCTTTTCGCAGAACGCGCACGTGGATTTCTACCAAACAACGTGCTAAGCATGCCGACGCTGCTCTTTTTAGCACCCGCGCACGGATTCGTGCGAAAACGCGTTTTAAGCTTGCACATGCATCTTTTGGTAGACGAGATTGAAGTTTTCTGCAAAACCACAAGATGTGCATGCAAATGGTGCTTTTGGCAGAACGCGCACGTGGATTTCTACCAAACGACGTGCTAAGCATGCCGATGCTGCTCTTTTTAGCACCCGCGCACGGATTTGTGCGAAAACGCGTTTTAAGCATGCACATGCATCTTTTGGTAGACGAGATTGAAGTTTTCTGCAAAAGCACAAGATGTGCATGCAAATGGTGCTTTTCGCAGAACGCGCACGTGGATTTCTACCAAACAACGTGCTAAGCATGCCGATGCTGCTCTTTTTAGCACCCGCGCACGGATTCGTGCGAAAACGCGTTTTAAGCATGCACATGCATCTTTTGGTAGACGAGATTGAAGTTTTCTGCAAAACCACAAGATGTGCATGCAAATGGTGCTTTTCGCAGAACGCGCACGTGGATTTCTACCAAACAACGTGCTAAGCATGCCGATGCTGCTCTTTTTAGCACCCGCGCACGGATTCGTGCGAAAACGCGTTTTAAGCATGCACATGCATCTTTTGGTAGACGAGATTGAAGTTTTCTGCAAAACCACAAGATGTGCATGCAAATGGTGCTTTTCGCAGAACGCGCACGTGGATTTCTACCAAAGAACGTGCTAAGCATGCCGATGCTGCTCTTTTTAGCACCCGCGCACGGATTCGTGCGAAAACGCGTTTTAAGCATGCACATGCATCTTTTGGTAGACGAGATTGAAGTTTTCTGCAAAACCACAAGATGTGCATGCAAATGGTGCTTTTCGCAGAACGCGCACGTGGATTTCTACCAAACAACGTGCTAAGCATGCCGATGCTGCTCTTTTTAGCACCCGCGCACGGATTCGTGCGAAAACGCGTTTTAAGCTTGCACATGCATCTTTTGGTAGACGCGGATGAAGTTTTCTGCAAAACCACAAGATGTGCATGCAAATGGTGCTTTTGGCAGAACGCGCACGTGGATTTCTACGAAACGACGTGCTAAGCATGCCGATGCTGCTCTTTTTAGCACCCGCGCACGGATTCGTGCGAAAACGCGTTTTAAGCATGCACATGCATCTTTTGGTAGACGCGGATGAAGTTTTCTGCAAAACCACAAGATGTGCATGCAAATGGTGCTCTTGGCAGAACGCGCACGTGGATTTCTACCAAACGACGTGCTAAGCATGCCGATGCTGCTCTTTTTAGCACCCGCGCACGGATTTGTGCGAAAACGCGTTTTAAGCATGCACATGCATCTTTTGGTAGACGAGATTGAAGTTTTCTGCAAAACCACAAGATGTGCATGCAAATGGTGCTTTTGGCAGAACGCGCACGTGGATTTCTACCAAACTACGTGCTAAGCATGCCGATGCTGCTCTTTTTAGCACCCGCGCACGGATTCGCGCGAAAACGCGTTTTAAGCATGCACATGCATCTTTTGGTAGACGCGGATGAAGCTTTCTGCAAAACCACAAGATGTGCATGCAAATGGTGCTTTTGGCAGAACGCGCACGTGGATTTCTACCAAACGACGTGCTAAGCATGCCGATGCTGCTCTTTTTAGCACCCGCGCACGGATTTGTGCGAAAACGCGTTTTAAGCATGCACATGCATCTTTTGGTAGACGAGATTGAAGTTTTCTGCAAAACCACAAGATGTGCATGCAAATGGTGCTTTTCGCAGAACGCGCACGTGGATTTCTACCAAACAACGTGCTAAGCATGCCGATGCTGCTCTTTTTAGCACCCGCGCACGGATTCGTGCGAAAACGCGTTTTAAGCATGCACATGCATCTTTTGGTAGACGAGATTGAAGTTTTCTGCAAAACCACAAGATGTGCATGCAAATGGTGCTTTTCGCAGAACGCGCACGTGGATTTCTACCAAACAACGTGCTAAGCATGCCGATGCTGCTCTTTTTAGCACCCCCGCACGGATTCGTGCGAAAACGCGTTTTAAGCATGCACATGCATCTTTTGGTAGACGCGGATGAAGTTTTCTGCAAAACCACAAGATGTGCATGCAAATGGTGCTTTTGGCAGAACGCGCACGTGGATTTCTACCAAACGACGTGCTAAGCATGCCGATGCTGCTCTTTTTAGCACCCGCGCACGGATTCGTGCGAAAACGCGTTTTAAGCATGCACATGCATCTTTTGGTAGACGCGGATGAAGTTTTCTGCAAAACCACAAGATGTGCATGCAAATGGTGCTCTTGGCAGAACGCGCACGTGGATTTCTACCAAACGACGTGCTAAGCATGCCGATGCTGCTCTTTTTAGCACCCGTGCACGGATTTGTGCGAAAACGCGTTTTAAGCATGCACATGCATCTTTTGGTAGACGAGATTGAAGTTTTCTGCAAAACCACAAGATGTGCATGCAAATGGTGCTTTTCGCAGAACGCGCACGTGGATTTCTACCAAACAACGTGCTAAGATACCGATGCTGCTCTTTTTAGCACCCGCGAACGGATTTGTGCGAAAACGCGTTTTAAGCATGCACATGCATCTTTTGGTAGACGAGATTGAAGTTTTCTGCAAAACCACAAGATGTGCATGCAAATGGTGCTTTTGGCAGAACGCGCACGTGGATTTCTACCAAACGACGTGCTAAGCATGCCGATGCTGCTCTTTTTAGCACCCGCGCACGGATTCGCGCGAAAACGCGTTTTAAGCATGCACATGCATCTTTTGGTAGACGCGGATGGAGTTTTCTGCAAAACCACAAGATGTGCATGCAAATGGTGCTTTTGGCAGAACGCGCACGTGGATTTCTACCAAACGACGTGCTAAGCATGCCGATGCTGCTCTTTTTAGCACCCGCGCACGGATTCGTGCGAAAACGCGTTTTAAGCATGCACATGCATCTTTTGGTAGACGCGGATGAAGTTTTCTGCAAAACCACAAGATGTGCATGCAAATGGTGCTCTTGGCAGAACGCGCACGTGGATTTCTACCAAACGACGTGCTAAGCATGCCGATGCTGCTCTTTTTAGCACCCGTGCACGGATTTGTGCGAAAACGCGTTTTAAGCATGCACATGCATCTTTTGGTAGACGAGATTGAAGTTTTCTGCAAAACCACAAGATGTGCATGCAAATGGTGCTTTTCGCAGAACGCGCACGTGGATTTCTACCAAACAACGTGCTAAGCATACCGATGCTGCTCTTTTTAGCACCCGCGCACGGATTTGTGCGAAAACGCGTTTTAAGCATGCACATGCATCTTTTGGTAGACGAGATTGAAGTTTTCTGCAAAACCACAAGATGTGCATGCAAATGGTGCTTTTGGCAGAACGCGCACGTGGATTTCTACCAAACGACGTGCTAAGCATGCCGATGCTGCTCTTTTTAGCACCCGCGCACGGATTCGCGCGAAAACGCGTTTTAAGCATGCACATGCATCTTTTGGTAGACGAGATTGAAGTTTTCTGCAAAACCACAAGACGTGCATGCAAATGGTGCTTTTCGCAGAACGCCCACGTGGATTTCTACCAAACAACGTGCTAAGCATGCCGATGCTGCTCTTTTTAGCACCCGCGCACGGATTTGTGCGAAAACGCGTTTTAAGCATGCACATGCATCTTTTGGTAGACGAGATTGAAGTTTTCTGCAAAACCACAAGATGTGCATGCAAATGGTGCTTTTCGCAGAACGCGCACGTGGATTTCTACCAAACAACGTGCTAAGCATGCCGATGCTGCTCTTTTTAGCACCCGCGCACGGATTCGTGCGAAAACGCGTTTTAAGCATGCACATGCATCTTTTGGTAGACGAGATTGAAGTTTTCTGCAAAACCGCAAGATGTGCATGCAAATGGTGCTTTTCGCAGAACGCGCACGTGGATTTCTACCAAACAACGTGCTAAGCATGCCGATGCTGCTCTTTTTAGCACCCGCGCACGGATTCGTGCGAAAACGCGTTTTAAGCATGCACATGCATCTTTTGGTAGACGAGATTGAAGTTTTCTGCAAAACCACAAGATGTGCATGCAAATGGTGCTTTTCGCAGAACGCGCACGTGGATTTCTACCAAACAACGTGCTAAGCATGCCGATGCTGCTCTTTTTAGCACCCGCGCACGGATTCGTGCGAAAACGCGTTTTAAGCATGCACATGCATCTTTTGGTAGACGAGATTGAAGTTTTCTGCAAAACCACAATATGTGCATGCAAATGGTGCTTTTCGCAGAACGCGCACGTGGATTTCTACCAAACAACGTGCTAAGCATGCCGATGCTGCTCTTTTTAGCACCCGCGCACGGATTCGTGCGAAAACGCGTTTTAAGCATGCACATGCATCTTTTGGTAGACGAGATTGAAGTTTTCTGCAAAACCACAAGATGTGCATGCAAATGGTGCTTTTCGCAGAACGCCCACGTGGATTTCTACCAAACAACGTGCTAAGCATGCCGATGCTGCTCTTTTTAGCACCCGCGCACGTATTTGTGCGAAAACGCGTTTTAAGCATGCACATGCATCTTTTGGTAGACGAGATTGAAGTTTTCTGCAAAACCACAAGAGGTGCATGCAAATGGTGCTTTTCGCAGAACGCGCACGTGGATTTCTACCAAACAACGTGCTAAGCATGCCGATGCTGCTCTTTTTAGCACCCGCGCACGGATTCGTGCGAAAACGCGTTTTAAGCATGCACATGCATCTTTTGGTAGACGAGATTGAAGTTTTCTGCAAAACCACAAGATGTGCATGCAAATGGTGCTTTGCGCAGAACGCGCACGTGGATTTCTACCAAACAACGTGCTAAGCATGCCGATGCTGCTCTCTTTAGCACCCGCGCACGGATTCGTGCGAAAACGCGTTTTAAGCTTGCACATGCATCTTTTGGTAGACGCGGATGAAGTTTTCTGCAAAACCACAAGATGTGCATGCAAATGGTGCTTTTGGCAGAACGCGCACGTGGATTTCTACCAAACGACGTGCTAAGCATGCCGATGCTGCTCTTTTTAGCACCCGCGCACGGATTCGTGCGAAAACGCGTTTTAAGCATGCACATGCATCTTTTGGTAGACGCGGATGAAGTTTTCTGCAAAACCACAAGATGTGCATGCAAATGGTGCTCTTGGCAGAACGCGCACGTGGATTTCTACCAAACAACGTGCTAAGCATGCCGATGCTGCTCTTTTTAGCACCCGCGCACGGATTCGTGCGAAAACGCGTTTTAAGCATGCACATGCATCTTTTGGTAGACGAGATTGAAGTTTTCTGCAAAACCACAATATGTGCATGCAAATGGTGCTTTTCGCAGAACGCGCACGTGGATTTCTACCAAACAACGTGCTAAGCATGCCGATGCTGCTCTTTTTAGCACCCGCGCACGGATTCGTGCGAAAACGCGTTTTAAGCATGCACATGCATCTTTTGGTAGACGAGATTGAAGTTTTCTGCAAAACCGCAAGATGTGCATGCAAATGGTGCTTTTCGCAGAACGCGCACGTGGATTTCTACCAAACAACGTGCTAAGCATGCCGATGCTGCTCTTTTTAGCACCCGCGCACGGATTCGTGCGAAAACGCGTTTTAAGCATGCACATGCATCTTTTGGTAGACGAGATTGAAGTTTTCTGCAAAACCACAAGATGTGCATGCAAATGGTGCTTTTCGCAGAACGCGCACGTGGATTTCTACCAAACAACGTGCTAAGCATGCCGATGCTGCTCTTTTTAGCACCCGCGCACGGATTCGTGCGAAAACGCGTTTTAAGCATGCACATGCATCTTTTGGTAGACGAGATTGAAGTTTTCTGCAAAACCACAATATGTGCATGCAAATGGTGCTTTTCGCAGAACGCGCACGTGGATTTCTACCAAACAACGTGCTAAGCATGCCGATGCTGCTCTTTTTAGCACCCGCGCACGGATTCGTGCGAAAACGCGTTTTAAGCATGCACATGCATCTTTTGGTAGACGAGATTGAAGTTTTCTGCAAAACCACAAGATGTGCATGCAAATGGTGCTTTTCGCAGAACGCCCACGTGGATTTCTACCAAACAACGTGCTAAGCATGCCGATGCTGCTCTTTTTAGCACCCGCGCACGTATTTGTGCGAAAACGCGTTTTAAGCATGCACATGCATCTTTTGGTAGACGAGATTGAAGTTTTCTGCAAAACCACAAGAGGTGCATGCAAATGGTGCTTTTCGCAGAACGCGCACGTGGATTTCTACCAAACAACGTGCTAAGCATGCCGATGCTGCTCTTTTTAGCACCCGCGCACGGATTCGTGCGAAAACACGTTTTAAGCATGCACATGCATCTTTTGGTAGACGAGATTGAAGTTTTCTGCAAAACCACAAGATGTGCATGCAAATGGTGCTTTGCGCAGAACGCGCACGTGGATTTCTACCAAACAACGTGCTAAGCATGCCGATGCTGCTCTCTTTAGCACCCGCGCACGGATTCGTGCGAAAACGCGTTTTAAGCTTGCACATGCATCTTTTGGTAGACGCGGATGAAGTTTTCTGCAAAACCACAAGATGTGCATGCAAATGGTGCTTTTGGCAGAACGCGCACGTGGATTTCTACCAAACGACGTGCTAAGCATGCCGATGCTGCTCTTTTTAGCACCCGCGCACGGATTCGTGCGAAAACGCGTTTTAAGCATGCACATGCATCTTTTGGTAGACGCGGATGAAGCTTTCTGCAAAACCACAAGATGTGCATGCAAATGGTGCTTTTGGCAGAACGCGCACGTGGATTTCTACCAAACGACGTGCTAAGCATGAAGATGCTGCTCTTTTTAGCACCCGCGCACGGATTTGTGCGAAAACGCGTTTTAAGCATGCACATGCATCTTTTGGTAGACGCGGATGAAGTTTTCTGCAAAACCACAAGATGTGCATGCAAATGGTGCTTTTGGCAGAACGCGCACGTGGATTTCTACCAAACGACGTGCTAAGCATGCCGATGCTGCTCTTTTTAGCACCCGCGCACGGATTCGTGCGAAAACGCGTTTTAAGCATGCACATGCATCTTTTGGTAGACGCGGATGAAGTTTTCTGCAAAACCACAAGATGTGCATGCAAATGGTGCTCTTGGCAGAACGCGCACGTGGATTTCTACCAAACGACGTTCTAAGCATGCCGATGCTGCTCTTTTTAGCACCCGTGCACGGATTCGTGCGAAAACGCGTTTTAAGCATGCACATGCATCTTTTGGTAGACGAGATTGAAGTTTTCTGCAAAACCACAAGATGTGCATGCAAATGGTGCTTTTCGCAGAACGCGCACGTGGATTTCTACCAAACAACGTGCTAAGCATGCCGATGCTGCTCTTTTTAGCACCCGCGCACGGATTCGTGCGAAAACGCGTTTTAAGCATGCACATGCATCTTTTGGTAGACGCGGATGAAGTTTTCTGCAAAACCACAAGATGTGCATGCAAATGGTGCTTTTGGCAGAACGCGCACGTGGATTTCTACCAAACGACGTGCTAAGCATGCCGATGCTGCTCTTTTTAGCACCCGCGCACGGATTCGTGCGAAAACGCGTTTTAAGCATGCACATGCATCTTTTGGTAGACGAGATTGAAGTTTTCTGCAAAACCACAAGATGTGCATGCAAATGGTGCTTTTCGCAGAACGCCCACGTGGATTTCTACCAAACAACGTGCTAAGCATGCCGATGCTGCTCTTTTTAGCACCCGCGCACGTATTTGTGCGAAAACGCGTTTTAAGCATGCACATG
Source organism: Dermacentor andersoni (assembly GCF_023375885.2). NCBI lineage: Eukaryota > Metazoa > Arthropoda > Arachnida > Ixodida > Ixodidae > Dermacentor > Dermacentor andersoni. The sequence goes on from NW_027314974.1 coordinate 61,620, forward strand.
CATCTTTTGGTAGACGAGATTGAAGTTTTCTGCAAAACCACAAGAGGTGCATGCAAATGGTGCTTTTCGCAGAACGCGCACGTGGATTTCTACCAAACAACGTGCTAAGCATGCCAATGCTGCTCTTTTTAGCACCCGCGCACGGATTCGTGCGAAAACGCGTTTTAAGCATGCACATGCATCTTTTGGTAGACGAGATTGAAGTTTTCTGCAAAACCACAAGATGTGCATGCAAATGGTGCTTTGCGCAGAACGCGCACGTGGATTTCTACCAAACAACGTGCTAAGCATGCCGATGCTGCTCTCTTTAGCACCCGCGCACGGATTCGTGCGAAAACGCGTTTTAAGCATGCACATGCATCTTTTGGTAGACGCGGATGAAGTTTTCTGCAAAACCACAAGATGTGCATGCAAATGGTGCTCTTGGCAGAACGCGCACGTGGATTTCTACCAAACGACGTGCTAAGCATGCCGATGCTGCTCTTTTTAGCACCCGCGCACGGATTTGTGCGAAAACGCGTTTTAAGCATGCACATGCATCTTTTGGTAGACGAGATTGAAGTTTTCTGCAAAACCACAAGATGTGCATGCAAATGGTGCTTTTGGCAGAACGCGCACGTGGATTTCTACCAAACTACGTGCTAAGCATGCCGATGCTGCTCTTTTTAGCACCCGCGCACGGATTCGCGCGAAAACGCGTTTTAAGCATGCACATGCATCTTTTGGTAGACGCGGATGAAGCTTTCTGCAAAACCACAAGATGTGCATGCAAATGGTGCTTTTGGCAGAACGCGCACGTGGATTTCTACCAAACGACGTGCTAAGCATGAAGATGCTGCTCTTTTTAGCACCCGCGCACGGATTTGTGCGAAAACGCGTTTTAAGCATGCACATGCATCTTTTGGTAGACGCGGATGAAGTTTTCTGCAAAACCACAAGATGTGCATGCAAATGGTGCTTTTGGCAGAACGCGCACGTGGATTTCTACCAAACGACGTGCTAAGCATGCCGATGCTGCTCTTTTTAGCACCCGCGCACGGATTCGTGCGAAAACGCGTTTTAAGCATGCACATGCATCTTTTGGTAGACGCGGATGAAGTTTTCTGCAAAACCACAAGATGTGCATGCAAATGGTGCTCTTGGCAGAACGCGCACGTGGATTTCTACCAAACGACGTGCTAAGCATGCCGATGCTGCTCTTTTTAGCACCCGTGCACGGATTCGTGCGAAAACGCGTTTTAAGCATGCACATGCATCTTTTGGTAGACGAGATTGAAGTTTTCTGCAAAACCACAAGATGTGCATGCAAATGGTGCTTTTCGCAGAACGCGCACGTGGATTTCTACCAAACAACGTGCTAAGCATGCCGATGCTGCTCTTTTTAGCACCCGCGCACGGATTCGTGCGAAAACGCGTTTTAAGCATGCACATGCATCTTTTGGTAGACGCGGATGAAGTTTTCTGCAAAACCACAAGATGTGCATGCAAATGGTGCTTTTGGCAGAACGCGCACGTGGATTTCTACCAAACGACGTGCTAAGCATGAAGATGCTGCTCTTTTTAGCACCCGCGCACGGATTTGTGCGAAAACGCGTTTTAAGCATGCACATGCATCTTTTGGTAGACGCGGATGAAGTTTTCTGGAAAACCACAAGATGTGCATGCAAATGGTGCTTTTGGCAGAACGCGCACGTGGATTTCTACCAAACGACGTGCTAAGCATGCCGATGCTGCTCTTTTTAGCACCCGCGCACGGATTCGTGCGAAAACGCGTTTTAAGCATGCACATGCATCTTTTGGTAGACGCGGATGAAGTTTTCTGCAAAACCACAAGATGTGCATGCAAATGGTGCTCTTGGCAGAACGCGCACGTGGATTTCTACCAAACGACGTGCTAAGCATGCCGATGCTGCTCTTTTTAGCACCCGCGCACGGATTTGTGCGAAAACGCGTTTTAAGCATGCACATGCATCTTTTGGTAGACGAGATTGAAGTTTTCTGCAAAACCACAAGATGTGCATGCAAATGGTGCTTTTGGCAGAACGCGCACGTGGATTTCTACCAAACGACGTGCTAAGCATGCCGATGCTGCTCTTTTTAGCACCCGCGCACGGATTCGCGCGAAAACGCGTTTTAAGCATGCACATGCATCTTTTGGTAGACGCGGATGGAGTTTTCTGCAAAACCACAAGATGTGCATGCAAATGGTGCTTTTGGCAGAACGCGCACGTGGATTTCTACCAAACGACGTGCTAAGCATGCCGATGCTGCTCTTTTTAGCACCCGCCACGGATTCGTGCGAAAACGCGTTTTAAGCATGCACATGCATCTTTTGGTAGACGCGGATGAAGTTTTCTGCAAAACCACAAGATGTGCATGCAAATGGTGCTCTTGGCAGAACGCGCACGTGGATTTCTACCAAACGACGTGCTAAGCATGCCGATGCTGCTCTTTTTAGCACCCGCGCACGGATTTGTGCGAAAACGCGTTTTAAGCATGCACATGCATCTTTTGGTAGACGAGATTGAAGTTTTCTGCAAAACCACAAGTTGTGCATGCAAATGGTGCTTTTGGCAGAACGCGCACGTGGATTTCTACCAAACTACGTGCTAAGCATGCCGATGCTGCTCTTTTTAGCACCCGCGCACGGATTCGCGCGAAAACGCGTTTTAAGCATGCACATGCATCTTTTTGGTAGACGCGGATGAAGTTTTCTGCAAAACCACAAGATGTGCATGCAAATGGTGCTCTTGGCAGAACGCGCACGTGGATTTCTACCAAACGACGTGCTAAGCATGCCGATGCTGCTCTTTTTAGCACCCGCGCACGGATTTGTGCGAAAACGCGTTTTAAGCATGCACATGCATCTTTTGGTAGACGAGATTGAAGTTTTCTGCAAAACCACAAGTTGTGCATGCAAATGGTGCTTTTGGCAGAACGCGCACGTGGATTTCTACCAAACTACGTGCTAAGCATGCCGATGCTGCTCTTTTTAGCACCCGCGCACGGATTCGCGCGAAAACGCGTTTTTAAGCATGCACATGCATCTTTTGGTAGACGAGATTGAAGTTTTCTGCAAAACCACAAGATGTGCATGCAAATGGTGCTTTTCGCAGAACGCGCACGTGGATTTCTACCAAACAACGTGCTAAGCATGCGATGCTGCTCTTTTTAGCACCCGCGCACGGATTCGTGCGAAAACGCGTTTTAAGCTTGCACATGCATCTTTTGGTAGACGCGGATGAAGTTTTCTGCAAAACCACAAGATGTGCATGCAAATGGTGCTTTTGGCAGAACGCGCACGTGGATTTCTACCAAACGACGTGCTAAGCATGCCGATGCTGCTCTTTTTAGCACCCGCGCACGGATTCGTGCGAAAACGCGTTTTAAGCTTGCACATGCATCTTTTGGTAGACGCGGATGAAGTTTTCTGCAAAACCACAAGATGTGCATGCAAATGGTGCTTTTGGCAGAACGCGCACGTGGATTTCTACCAAACGACGTGCTAAGCATGCCGATGCTGCTCTTTTTAGCACCCGCGCACGGATTCGTGCGAAAACGCGTTTTAAGCATGCACATGCATCTTTTGGTAGACGCGGATGAAGTTTTCTGCAAAACCACAAGATGTGCATGCAAATGGTGCTCTTGGCAGAACGCGCACGTGGATTTCTACCAAACGACGTGCTAAGCATGCCGATGCTGCTCTTTTTAGCACCCGCGCACGGATTTGTGCGAAAACGCGTTTTAAGCATGCACATGCATCTTTTGGTAGACGAGATTGAAGTTTTCTGCAAAACCACAAGTTGTGCATGCAAATGGTGCTTTTGGCAGAACGCGCACGTGGAGTTCTACCAAACTACGTGCTAAGCATGCCGATGCTGCTCTTTTTAGCACCCGCGCACGGATTCGCGCGAAAACGCGTTTTAAGCATGCACATGCATCTTTTGGTAGACGCGGATGCAGTTTTCTGCAAAACCACAAGATGTGCATGCAAATGGTGCTTTTGGCAGAACGCGCACGTGGATTTCTACCAAACGACGCGCTAAGCATGCCGATGCTGCTCTTTTTAGCACCCGCGCACGGATTTGTGCGAAAACGCGTTTTAAGCATGCACATGCATCTTTTGGTAGACGAGATTGAAGTTTTCTGCAAAAGCACAAGATGTGCATGCAAATGGTGCTTTTCGCAGAACGCGCACGTGGATTTCTACCAAACAACGTGCTAAGCATGCCGATGCTGCTCTTTTTAGCACCCGCGCACGGATTCGTGCGAAAACGCGTTTTAAGCATGCACATGCATCTTTTGGTAGACGAGATTGAAGTTTTCTGCAAAACCACAAGATGTGCATGCAAATGGTGCTTTTCGCAGAACGCGCACGTGGATTTCTACCAAACAACGTGCTAAGCATGCCGATGCTGCTCTTTTTAGCACCCGCGCACGGATTCGTGCGAAAACGCGTTTTAAGCATGCACATGCATCTTTTGGTAGACGAGATTGAAGTTTTCTGCAAAAGCACAAGATGTGCATGCAAATGGTGCTTTTCGCAGAACGCGCACGTGGATTTCTACCAAACAACGTGCTAAGCATGCCGATGCTGCTCTTTTTAGCACCCGCGCACGGATTCGTGCGAAAACGCGTTTTAAGCATGCACATGTATCTTTTGGTAGACGAGATTGAAGTTTTCTGCAAAACCACAAGTTGTGCATGCAAATGGTGCTTTTGGCAGAACGCGCACGTGGATTTCTACCAACTACGTGCTAAGCATGCCGATGCTGCTCTTTTTAGCACCCGCGCACGGATTCGCGCGAAAACGCGTTTTAAGCATGCACATGCATCTTTTGGTAGACGCGGATGAAGTTTTCTGCAAAACCACAATACGTGCATGCAAATGGTGCTTTTGGCAGAACGCGCACGTGGATTTCTACCAAACGACGTGCTAAGCATGCCGATGCTGCTCTTTTTAGCACCCGCGCACGGATTTGTGCGAAAACGCGTTTTAAGCATGCACATGCATCTTTTGGTAGACGACATTGAAGTTTTCTGCAAAAGCACAAGATGTGCATGCAAATGGTGCTTTTCGCAGAACGCGCACGTGGATTTCTACCAAACAACGTGCTAAGCATGCCGATGCTGCTCTTTTTAGCACCCGCGCACGGATTCGTGCGAAAACGCGTTTTTAAGCATGCACATGCATCTTTTGGTAGACGAGATTGAAGTTTTCTGCAAAACCACAAGATGTGCATGCAAATGGTGCTTTTCGCAGAACGCGCACGTGGATTTCTACCAAACAACGTGCTAAGCATGCCGATGCTGCTCTTTTTAGCACCCGCGCACGGATTCGTGCGAAAACGCGTTTTAAGCATGCACATGCATCTTTTGGTAGACGAGATTGAAGTTTTCTGCAAAACCACAAGATGTGCATGCAAATGGTGCTGTTCGCAGAACGCGCACGTGGATTTCTACCAAACAACGTGCTAAGCATGCCGATGCTGCTCTTTTTAGCACCCGCGCACGGATTCGTGCGAAAACGCGTTTTAAGCATGCACATGCATCTTTTGGTAGACGAGATTGAAGTTTTCTGCAAAACCACAAGATGTGCATGCAAATGGTGCTTTTCGCAGAACGCGCACGTGGATTTCTACCAAACAACGTGCTAAGCATACCGATGCTGCTCTTTTTAGCACCCGCGCACGGATTTGTGCGAAAACGCGTTTTAAGCATGCACATGCATCTTTGGTAGACGAGATTGAAGTTTTCTGCAAAACCACAAGATGTGCATGCAAATGGTGCTTTTGGCAGAACGCGCACGTGGATTTCTACCAAACGACGTGCTAAGCATGCCGATGCTGCTCTTTTTAGCACCCGCGCACGGATTCGCGCGAAAACGCGTTTTAAGCATGCACATGCATCTTTTGGTAGACGCGGATGAAGTTTTCTGCAAAACCACAAGATGTGCATGCAAATGGTGCTTTTGGCAGAACGCGCACGTGGATTTCTACCAAACGACGTGCTAAGCATGCCGATGCTGCTCTTTTTAGCACCCGCGCACGGATTCGTGCGAAAACGCGTTTTAAGCATGCACATGCATCTTTTGGTAGACGCGGATGAAGTTTTCTGCAAAACCACAAGATGTGCATGCAAATGGTGCTCTTGGCAGAACGCGCACGTGGATTTCTACCAAATGACGTGCTAAGCATGCCGATGCTGCTCTTTTTAGCACCCGCGCACGGATTTGTGCGAAAACGCGTTTTAAGCATGCACATGCATCTTTTGGTAGACGAGATTGAAGTTTTCTGCAAAACCACAAGATGTGCATGCAAATGGTGCTTTTCGCAGAACGCGCACGTGGATTTCTACCAAACAACGTGCTAAGCATGCCGATGCTGCTCTTTTTAGCACCCGCGCACGGATTCGTGCGAAAACGCGTTTTAAGCATGCACATGCATCTTTTGGTAGACGAGATTGAAGTTTTCTGCAAAAGCACAAGATGTGCATGCAAATGGTGCTTTTCGCAGAACGCGCACGTGGATTTCTACCAAACAACGTGCTAAGCATGCCGATGCTGCTCTTTTTAGCACCCGCGCACGGATTCGTGCGAAAACGCGTTTTAAGCATGCACATGTATCTTTTGGTAGACGAGATTGAAGTTTCCTGCAAAACCACAAGATGTGCATGCAAATGGTGCTTTTCGCAGAACGCGCACGTGGATTTCTACCAAACAACGTGCTAAGCATGCCGATGCTGCTCTTTTTAGCACCCGCGCACGGATTCGTGCGAAAACGCGTTTTAAGCATGCACATGCATCTTTTGGTAGACGAGATTGAAGTTTTCTGCAAAACCACAAGATGTGCATGCAAATGGTGCTTTTCGCAGAACGCCCACGTGGATTTCTACCAAACAACGTGCTAAGCATGCCGATGCTTGCTCTTTTTAGCACCCGCGCACGGATTTGTGCGAAAACGCGTTTTAAGCATATACATGCATCTTTTGGTAGACGAGATATAAGTTTTCTGCAAAACCACAAGATGTGCATGCAAATGGTGCTTTTCGCAGAACGCGCACGTGGATTTCTACCAAACAACGTGCTAAGCACACCGATGCTGCTCTTTTTAGCACCCGCGCACGGATTCGTGCGAAAACGCGTTTTAAGCATGCACATGCATCTTTTGGTAGACGAGATTGAAGTTTTCTGCAAAACCACAAGATGTGCATGCAAATGGTGCTTTTCGCAGAACGCGCACGTGGATTTCTACCAAACAACGTGCTAAGCATGCCGATGCTGCTCTTTTTAGCACCCGCGCACGGATTCGTGCGAAAACGCGTTTTAAGCTTGCACATGCATCTTTTGGTAGACGCGGATGAAGTTTTCTGCAAAACCACAAGATGTGCATGCAAATGGTGCTTTTGGCAGAACGCGCACGTGGATTTCTACCAAACGACGTGCTAAGCATGCCGATGCTGCTCTTTTTAGCACCCGCGCACGGATTCGTGCGAAAACGCGTTTTAAGCATGCACATGCATCTTTTGGTAGACGCGGATGAAGTTTTCTGCAAAACCACAAGATGTGCATGCAAATGGTGCTCTTGGCAGAACGCGCACGTGGATTTCTACCAAACGACGTGCTAAGCATGCCGATGCTGCTCTTTTTAGCACCCGCGCACGGATTTGTGCGAAAACGCGTTTTAAGCATGCACATGCATCTTTTGGTAGACGAGATTGAAGTTTTCTGCAAAACCACAAGTTGTGCATGCAAATGGTGCTTTTGGCAGAACGCGCACGTGGATTTCTACCAAACTACGTGCTAAGCATGCCGATGCTGCTCTTTTTAGCACCCGCGCACGGATTCGCGCGAAAAACGCGTTTTAAGCATGCACATGCATCTTTTGGTAGACGAGATTGAAGTTTTCTGCAAAACCACAAGATGTGCATGCAAATGGTGCTTTTCGCAGAACGCGCACGTGGATTTCTACCAAACAACGTGCTAAGCATGCCGATGCTGCTCTTTTTAGCACCCGCGCACGGATTCGTGCGAAAACGCGTTTTAAGCTTGCACATGCATCTTTTGGTAGACGCGGATGAAGTTTTTCTGCAAAACCACAAGATGTGCATGCAAATGGTGCTTTTGGCAGAACGCGCACGTGGATTTCTACCAAACGACGTGCTAAGCATGCCGATGCTGCTCTTTTTAGCACCCGCGCACGGATTCGTGCGAAAACGCGTTTTAAGCTTGCACATGCATCTTTTGGTAGACGCGGATGAAGTTTTCTGCAAAACCACAAGATGTGCATGCAAATGGTGCTTTTGGCAGAACGGCGCACGTGGATTTCTACCAAACGACGTGCTAAGCATGCCGATGCTGCTCTTTTTAGCACCCGCGCACGGGATTCGTGCGAAAACGCGTTTTAAGCATGCACATGCATCTTTTGGTAGACGCGGATGAAGTTTTCTGCAAAACCACAAGATGTGCATGCAAATGGTGCTCTTGGCAGAACGCGCACGTGGATTTCTACCAAACGACGTGCTAAGCATGCCGATGCTGCTCTTTTTAGCACCCGCGCACGGATTTGTGCGAAAACGCGTTTTAAGCATGCACATGCATCTTTTGGTAGACGAGATTGAAGTTTTCTGCAAAACCACAAGTTGTGCATGCAAATGGTGCTTTTGGCAGAACGCGCACGTGGAGTTCTACCAAACTACGTGCTAAGCATGCCGATGCTGCTCTTTTTAGCACCCGCGCACGGATTCGCGCGAAAACGCGTTTTAAGCATGCACATGCATCTTTTGGTAGACGCGGATGAAGTTTTCTGCAAAACCACAAGATGTGCATGCAAATGGTGCTTTTGGCAGAACGCGCACGTGGATTTCTACCAAACGACGCGCTAAGCATGCCGATGCTGCTCTTTTTAGCACCCGCGCACGGATTTGTGCGAAAACGCGTTTTAAGCATGCACATGCATCTTTTGGTAGACGAGATTGAAGTTTTCTGCAAAAGCACAAGATGTGCATGCAAATGGTGCTTTTCGCAGAACGCGCACGTGGATTTCTACCAAACAACGTGCTAAGCATGCCGATGCTGCTCTTTTTAGCACCCGCGCACGGATTCGTGCGAAAACGGCGTGGTTTAAGCATGCACATGCATCTTTTGGTAGACGAGATTGAAGTTTTCTGCAAAACCACAAGATGTGCATGCAAATGGTGCTTTTCGCAGAACGCGCACGTGGATTTCTACCAAACAACGTGCTAAGCATGCCGATGCTGCTCTTTTTAGCACCCGCGCACGGATTCGTGCGGAAAACGCGTTTTAAGCATGCACATGCATCTTTTGGTAGACGAGATTGAAGTTTTCCTGCAAAAGCACAAGATGTGCATGCAAATGGTGCTTTTCGCAGAACGCGCACGTGGATTTCTACCAAACAACGTGCTAAGCATGCCGATGCTGCTCTTTTTAGCACCCGCGCACGGATTCGTGCGAAAACGCGTTTTAAGCATGCACATGTATCTTTTTGGTAGACGAGATTGAAGTTTTCTGCAAAACCACAAGATGTGCATGCAAATGGTGCTTTTCGCAGAACGCGCACGTGGATTTCTACCAAACACGTGCTAAGCATGCCGATGCTGCTCTTTTTAGCACCCGCGCACGGATTCGTGCGAAAACGCGTTTTAAGCATGCACATGCATCTTTTGGTAGACGAGATTGAAGTTTTCTGCAAAACCACAAGATGTGCATGCAAATGGTGCTTTTCGCAGAACGCCCACGTGGATTTCTACCAAACAACGTGCTAAGCATGCCGATGCTGCTCTTTTTAGCACCCGCGCACGGATTTGTGCGAAAACCGTTTTTAAGCATATACATGCATCTTTTGGTAGACGAGATATAAGTTTTCTGCAAAACCACAAGATGTGCATGCAAATGGTGCTTTTCGCAGAACGCGCACGTGGATTTCTACCAAACAACGTGCTAAGCACACCGATGCTGCTCTTTTTAGCACCCGCGCACGGATTCGTGCGAAAACGCGTTTTAAGCATGCACATGCATCTTTTTGGTAGACGAGATTGAAGTTTTCTTGCAAAACCACAAGATGTGCATGCAAATGGTGCTTTTCGCAGAACGCGCACGTGGATTTCCTACCAAACAACGTGCTAAGCATGCCGATGCTGCTCTTTTTAGCACCCGCGCACGGATTCGTGCGAAAACGCGTTTTAAGCTTGCACATGCATCTTTTGGTAGACGCGGATGAAGTTTTCTGCAAAACCACAAGATGTGCATGCAAATGGTGCTTTTGGCAGAACGCGCACGTGGATTTCTACAAACGACGTGCTAAGCATGCCGATGCTGCTCTTTTTAGCACCCGCGCACGGATTCGTGCGAAAACGCGTTTTAAGCATGCACATGTATCTTTTGGTAGACGAGATTGAAGTTTTCTGCAAAACCACAAGTTGTGCATGCAAATGGTGCTTTTGGCAGAACGCGCACGTGGATTTCTACCAAACTACGTGCTAAGCATGCCGATGCTGCTCTTTTTAGCACCCGCGCACGGATTCGCGCGAAAACGCGTTTTAAGCATGCACATGCATCTTTTGGTAGACGCGGATGAAGTTTTCTGCAAAACCACAATATGTGCATGCAAATGGTGCTTTTGGCAGAACGCGCACGTGGATTTCTACCAAACGACGTGCTAAGCATGCCGATGCTGCTCTTTTTAGCACCCCGCGCACGGATTTGTGCGAAAACGCGTTTTAAGCATGCACATTCATCTTTTGGTAGACGAGATTGAAGTTTTCTGCAAAAGCACAAGATGTGCATGCAAATGGTGCTTTTCGCAGAACGCGCACGTGGATTTCTACCAAACAACGTGCTAAGCATGCCGATGCTGCTCTTTTTAGCACCCGCGCACGGATTCGTGCGAAAACGCGTTTTAAGCGATGCACATGCATCTTTTGGTAGACGAGATTGAAGTTTTCTGCAAAACCACAAGATGTGCATGCAAATGGTGCTTTTCGCAGAACGCGCACGTGGATTTCTACCAAACAACGTGCTAAGCATGCCGATGCTGCTCTTTTAGCACCCGCGCACGGATTCGTGCGAAAACGCGTTTTAAGCATGCACATGCATCTTTTGGTAGACGAGATTGAAGTTTTCTGCAAAACCACAAGATGTGCATGCAAATGGTGCTGTTCGCAGAACGCGCACGTGGATTTCTACCAAACAACGTGCTAAGCATGCCGATGCTGCTCTTTTTAGCACCCGCGCACGGATTCGTGCGAAAACGCGTTTTAAGCATGCACATGCATCTTTTGGTAGACGAGATTGAAGGTTTCTGCAAAACCACAAGATGTGCATGCAAATGGTGCTTTTCGCAGAACGCGCACGTGGATTTCTACCAAACAACGTGCTAAGCATACCGATGCTGCTCTTTTTAGCACCCGCGCACGGATTTGTGCGAAAACGCGTTTTAAGCATGCACATGCATCTTTTGGTAGACGAGATTGAAGTTTTCTGCAAAACCACAAGATGTGCATGCAAATGGTGCTTTTGGCAGAACGCGCACGTGGATTTCTACCAAACGACGTGCTAAGCATGCCGATGCTGCTCTTTTTAGCACCCGCGCACGGATTCGCGCGAAAACGCGTTTTAAGCATGTGCACATGCATCTTTTGGTAGACGCGGATGAAGTTTTCTGCAAAACCACAAGATGTGCATGCAAATGGTGCTTTTGGCAGAACGCGCACGTGGATTTCTACCAAACGACGTGCTAAGCATGCCGATGCTGCTCTTTTTAGCACCCGCGCACGGATTCGTGCGAAAACGCGTTTTAAGCATGCACATGCATCTTTTGGTAGACGCGGATGAAGTTTTCTGCAAAACCACAAGATGTGCATGCAAATGGTGCTCTTGGCAGAACGCGCACGTGGATTTCTACCAAATGACGTGCTAAGCATGCCGATGCTGCTCTTTTTAGCACCCGCGCACGGATTTGTGCGAAAACGCGTTTTAAGCATGCACATGCATCTTTTGGTAGACGAGATTGAAGTTTTCTGCAAAACCACAAGATGTGCATGCAAATGGTGCTTTTCGCAGAACGCGCACGTGGATTTCTACCAAACAACGTGCTAAGCATGCCGATGCTGCTCTTTTTAGCACCCGCGCACGGATTCGTGCGAAAACGCGTTTTAAGCATGCACATGCATCTTTTGGTAGACGAGATTGAAGTTTTCTGCAAAAGCACAAGATGTGCATGCAAATGGTGCTTTTCGCAGAACGCGCACGTGGATTTCTACCAAACAACGTGCTAAGCATGCCGATGCTGCTCTTTTTAGCACCCGCGCACGGATTCGTGCGAAAACGCGTTTTAAGCATGCACATGTATCTTTTGGTAGACGAGATTGAAGTTTTCTGCAAAACCACAAGATGTGCATGCAAATGGTGCTTTTCGCAGAACGCGCACGTGGATTTCTACCAAACAACGTGCTAAGCATGCCGATGCTGCTCTTTTTAGCACCCGCGCACGGATTCGTGCGAAAACGCGTTTTAAGCATGCACATGCATCTTTTGGTAGACGAGATTGAAGTTTTCTGCAAAACCACAAGATGTGCATGCAAATGGTGCTTTTCGCAGAACGCCCACGTGGATTTCTACCAAACAACGTGCTAAGCATGCCGATGCTGCTCTTTTTAGCACCCGCGCACGGATTTGTGCGAAAACGCGTTTTAAGCATATACATGCATCTTTTGGTAGACGAGATATAAGTTTTCTGCAAAACCACAAGATGTGCATGCAAATGGTGCTTTTCGCAGAACGCGCACGTGGATTTCTACCAAACAACGTGCTAAGCACACCGATGCTGCTCTTTTTAGCACCCGCGCACGGATTCGTGCGAAAACGCGTTTTAAGCATGCACATGCATCTTTTGGTAGACGAGATTGAAGTTTTCTGCAAAACCACAAGATGTGCATGCAAATGGTGCTTTTCGCAGAACGCGCACGTGGATTTCTACCAAACAACGTGCTAAGCATGCCGATGCTGCTCTTTTTAGCACCCGCGCACGGATTCGTGCGAAAACGCGTTTTAAGCTTGCACATGCATCTTTTGGTAGACGCGGATGAAGTTTTCTGCAAAACCACAAGATGTGCATGCAAATGGTGCTTTTGGCAGAACGCGCACGTGGATTTCTACCAAACGACGTGCTAAGCATGCCGATGCTGCTCTTTTTAGCACCCGCGCACGGATTCGTGCGAAAACGCGTTTTAAGCATGCACATGCATCTTTTGGTAGACGCGGATGAAGTTTTCTGCAAAACCACAAGATGTGCATGCAAATGGTGCTCTTGGCAGAACGCGCACGTGGATTTCTACCAAACGACGTGCTAAGCATGCCGATGCTGCTCTTTTTAGCACCCGCGCACGGATTTGTGCGAAAACGCGTTTTAAGCATGCACATGCATCTTTTGGTAGACGAGATTGAAGTTTTCTGCAAAACCACAAGTTGTGCATGCAAATGGTGCTTTTGGCAGAACGCGCACGTGGATTTCTACCAAACTACGTGCTAAGCATGCCGATGCTGCTCTTTTTAGCACCCGCGCACGGATTCGCGCGAAAACGCGTTTTAAGCATGCACATGCATCTTTTGGTAGACGAGATTGAAGTTTTCTGCAAAACCACAAGATGTGCATGCAAATGGTGCTTTTCGCAGAACGCGCACGTGGATTTCTACCAAACAACGTGCTAAGCATGCCGATGCTGCTCTTTTTAGCACCCGCGCACGGATTCGTGCGAAAACGCGTTTTAAGCTTGCACATGCATCTTTTGGTAGACGCGGATGAAGTTTTCTGCAAAACCACAAGATGTGCATGCAAATGGTGCTTTTGGCAGAACGCGCACGTGGATTTCTACCAAACGACGTGCTAAGCATGCCGATGCTGCTCTTTTTAGCACCCGCGCACGGATTCGTGCGAAAACGCGTTTTAAGCTTGCACATGCATCTTTTGGTAGACGCGGATGAAGTTTTCTGCAAAACCACAAGATGTGCATGCAAATGGTGCTTTTGGCAGAACGCGCACGTGGATTTCTACCAAACGACGTGCTAAGCATGCCGATGCTGCTCTTTTTAGCACCCGCGCACGGATTCGTGCGAAAACGCGTTTTAAGCATGCACATGCATCTTTTGGTAGACGCGGATGAAGTTTTCTGCAAAACCACAAGATGTGCATGCAAATGGTGCTCTTGGCAGAACGCGCACGTGGATTTCTACCAAACGACGTGCTAAGCATGCCGATGCTGCTCTTTTTAGCACCCGCGCACGGATTTGTGCGAAAACGCGTTTTAAGCATGCACATGCATCTTTTGGTAGACGAGATTGAAGTTTTCTGCAAAACCACAAGTTGTGCATGCAAATGGTGCTTTTGGCAGAACGCGCACGTGGAGTTCTACCAAACTACGTGCTAAGCATGCCGATGCTGCTCTTTTTAGCACCCGCGCACGGATTCGCGCGAAAACGCGTTTTAAGCATGCACATGCATCTTTTGGTAGACGCGGATGAAGTTTTCTGCAAAACCACAAGATGTGCATGCAAATGGTGCTTTTGGCAGAACGCGCACGTGGATTTCTACCAAACGACGCGCTAAGCATGCCGATGCTGCTCTTTTTAGCACCCGCGCACGGATTTGTGCGAAAACGCGTTTTAAGCATGCACATGCATCTTTTGGTAGACGAGATTGAAGTTTTCTGCAAAAGCACAAGATGTGCATGCAAATGGTGCTTTTCGCAGAACGCGCACGTGGATTTCTACCAAACAACGTGCTAAGCATGCCGATGCTGCTCTTTTTAGCACCCGCGCACGGATTCGTGCGAAAACGCGTTTTAAGCATGCACATGCATCTTTTGGTAGACGAGATTGAAGTTTTCTGCAAAAGCACAAGATGTGCATGCAAATGGTGCTTTTCGCAGAACGCGCACGTGGATTTTTACCAAACAACGTGCTAAGCATGCCGATGCTGCTCTTTTTAGCACCCGCGCACGGATTCGTGCGAAAACGCGTTTTAAGCATGCACATGTATCTTTTGGTAGACGAGATTGAAGTTTTCTGCAAAACCACAAGATGTGCATGCAAATGGTGCTTTTCGCAGAACGCGCACGTGGATTTCTACCAAACAACGTGCTAAGCATGCCGATGCTGCTCTTTTTAGCACCCGCGCACGGATTCGTGCGAAAACGCGTTTTAAGCATGCACATGCATCTTTTGGTAGACGAGATTGAAGTTTTCTGCAAAACCACAAGATGTGCATGCAAATGGTGCTTTTCGCAGAACGCCCACGTGGATTTCTACCAAACAACGTGCTAAGCATGCCGATGCTGCTCTTTTTAGCACCCGCGCACGGATTTGTGCGAAAACGCGTTTTAAGCATATACATGCATCTTTTGGTAGACGAGATATAAGTTTTCTGCAAAACCACAAGATGTGCATGCAAATGGTGCTTTTCGCAGAACGCGCACGTGGATTTCTACCAAACAACGTGCTAAGCACACCGATGCTGCTCTTTTTAGCACCCGCGCACGGATTCGTGCGAAAACGCGTTTTAAGCATGCACATGCATCTTTTGGTAGACGAGATTGAAGTTTTCTGCAAAACCACAAGATGTGCATGCAAATGGTGCTTTTCGCAGAACGCGCACGTGGATTTCTACCAAACAACGTGCTAAGCATGCCGATGCTGCTCTTTTTAGCACCCGCGCACGGATTCGTGCGAAAACGCGTTTTAAGCTTGCACATGCATCTTTTGGTAGACGCGGATGAAGTTTTCTGCAAAACCACAAGATGTGCATGCAAATGGTGCTTTTGGCAGAACGCGCACGTGGATTTCTACCAAACGACGTGCTAAGCATGCCGATGCTGCTCTTTTTAGCACCCGCGCACGGATTCGTGCGAAAACGCGTTTTAAGCATGCACATGCATCTTTTGGTAGACGCGGATGAAGTTTTCTGCAAAACCACAAGATGTGCATGCAAATGGTGCTCTTGGCAGAACGCGCACGTGAATTTCTACCAAACGACGTGCTAAGCATGCCGATGCTGCTCTTTTTAGCACCCGCGCACGGATTTGTGCGAAAACGCGTTTTAAGCATGCACATGCATCTTTTGGTAGACGAGATTGAAGTTTTCTGCAAAACCACAAGTTGTGCATGCAAATGGTGCTTTTGGCAGAACGCGCACGTGGATTTCTACCAAACTACGTGCTAAGCATGCCGATGCTGCTCTTTTTAGCACCCGCGCACGGATTCGCGCGAAAACGCGTTTTAAGCATGCACATGCATCTTTTGGTAGACGAGATTGAAGTTTTCTGCAAAACCACAAGATGTGCATGCAAATGGTGCTTTTCGCAGAACGCGCACGTGGATTTCTACCAAACAACGTGCTAAGCATGCCGATGCTGCTCTTTTTAGCACCCGCGCACGGATTCGTGCGAAAACGCGTTTTAAGCTTGCACATGCATCTTTTGGTAGACGCGGATGAAGTTTTCTGCAAAACCACAAGATGTGCATGCAAATGGTGCTTTTGGCAGAACGCGCACGTGGATTTCTACCAAACGACGTGCTAAGCATGCCGATGCTGCTCTTTTTAGCACCCGCGCACGGATTCGTGCGAAAACGCGTTTTAAGCATGCACATGCATCTTTTGGTAGACGCGGATGAAGTTTTCTGCAAAACCACAAGATGAGCATGCAAATGGTGCTCTTGGCAGAACGCGCACGTGGATTTCTACCAAACGACGTGCTAAGCATGCCGATGCTGCTCTTTTTAGCACCCGCGCACGGATTTGTGCGAAAACGCGTTTTAAGCATGCACATGCATCTTTTGGTAGACGAGATTGAAGTTTTCTGCAAAACCACAAGTTGTGCATGCAAATGGTGCTTTTGGCAGAACGCGCACGTGGAGTTCTACCAAACTACGTGCTAAGCATGCCGATGCTGCTCTTTTTAGCACCCGCGCACGGATTCGCGCGAAAACGCGTTTTAAGCATGCACATGCATCTTTTGGTAGACGCGGATGAAGTTTTCTGCAAAACCACAAGATGTGCATGCAAATGGTGCTTTTGGCAGAACGCGCACGTGGATTTCTACCAAACGACGTGCTAAGCATGCCGATGCTGCTCTTTTTAGCACCCGCGCACGGATTTGTGCGAAAACGCGTTTTAAGCATGCACATGCATCTTTTGGTAGACGAGATTGAAGTTTTCTGCAAAAGCACAAGATGTGCATGCAAATGGTGCTTTTCGCAGAACGCGCACGTGGATTTCTACCAAACAACGTGCTAAGCATGCCGATGCTGCTCTTTTTAGCACCCGCGCACGGATTCGTGCGAAAACGCGTTTTAAGCATGCACATGCATCTTTTGGTAGACGAGATTGAAGTTTTCTGCAAAACCACAAGATGTGCATGCAAATGGTGCTTTTCGCAGAACGCGCACGTGGATTTCTACCAAACAACGTGCTAAGCATGCCGATGCTGCTCTTTTTAGCACCCGCGCACGGATTCGTGCGAAAACGCGTTTTAAGC
This sequence comes from Dermacentor andersoni, assembly GCF_023375885.2. Classification (NCBI taxonomy): domain Eukaryota; kingdom Metazoa; phylum Arthropoda; class Arachnida; order Ixodida; family Ixodidae; genus Dermacentor; species Dermacentor andersoni. The sequence continues at coordinate 79,167 of NW_027314974.1, forward strand.
ATGCACATGCATCTTTTGGTAGACGAGATTGAAGTTTTCTGCAAAACCACAAGATGTGCATGCAAATGGTGCTTTTCGCAGAACGCGCACGTGGATTTCTACCAAACAACGTGCTAAGCATGCCGATGCTGCTCTTTTTAGCACCCGCGCACGGATTCGTGCGAAAACGCGTTTTAAGCATGCACATGCATCTTTTGGTAGACGAGATTGAAGTTTTCTGCAAAACCACAAGATGTGCATGCAAATGGTGCTTTTCGCAGAACGCGCACGTGGATTTCTACCAAACAACGTGCTAAGCATGCCGATGCTGCTCTTTTTAGCACCCGCGCACGGATTCGTGCGAAAACGCGTTTTAAGCTTGCACATGCATCTTTTGGTAGACGCGGATGAAGTTTTCTGCAAAACCACAAGATGTGCATGCAAATGGTGCTTTTGGCAGAACGCGCACGTGGATTTCTACCAAACGACGTGCTAAGCATGCCGATGCTGCTCTTTTTAGCGCCCGCGCACGGATTCGTGCGAAAACGCGTTTTAAGCATGCACATGCATCTTTTGGTAGACGCGGATGAAGTTTTCTGCAAAACCACAAGATGTGCATGCAAATGGTGCTCTTGGCAGAACGCGCACGTGGATTTCTACCAAACGACGTGCTAAGCATGCCGATGCTGCTCTTTTTAGCACCCGCGCACGGATTTGTGCGAAAACGCGTTTTAAGCATGCACATGCATCTTTTGGTAGACGAGATTGAAGTTTTCTGCAAAACCACAAGATGTGCATGCAAATGGTGCTTTTGGCAGAACGCGCACGTGGATTTCTACCAAACTACGTGCTAAGCATGCCGATGCTGCTCTTTTTAGCACCCGCGCACGGATTCGCGCGAAAACGCGTTTTAAGCATGCACATGCATCTTTTGGTAGACGCGGATGAAGCTTTCTGCAAAACCACAAGATGTGCATGCAAATGGTGCTTTTGGCAGAACGCGCACGTGGATTTCTACCAAACGACGTGCTAAGCATGCCGATGCTGCTCTTTTTAGCACCCGCGCACGGATTTGTGCGAAAACGCGTTTTAAGCATGCACATGCATCTTTTGGTAGACGAGATTGAAGTTTTCTGCAAAACCACAAGATGTGCATGCAAATGGTGCTTTTCGCAGAACGCGCACGTGGATTTCTACCAAACAACGTGCTAAGCATGCCGATGCTGCTCTTTTTAGCACCCGCGCACGGATTCGTGCGAAAACGCGTTTTAAGCATGCACATGCATCTTTTGGTAGACGCGGATGAAGTTTTCTGCAAAACCACAAGATGTGCATGCAAATGGTGCTTTTGGCAGAACGCGCACGTGGATTTCTACCAAACGACGTGCTAAGCATGCCGATGCTGCTCTTTTTAGCACCCGCGCACGGATTCGTGCGAAAACGCGTTTTAAGCATGCACATGCATCTTTTGGTAGACGCGGATGAAGTTTTCTGCAAAACCACAAGATGTGCATGCAAATGGTGCTCTTGGCAGAACGCGCACGTGGATATCTACCAAACGACGTGCTAAGCATGCCGATGCTGCTCTTTTTAGCACCCGCGCACGGATTTGTGCGAAAACGCGTTTTAAGCATGCACATGCATCTTTTGGTAGACGAGATTGAAGTTTTCTGCAAAAGCACAAGATGTGCATGCAAATGGTGCTTTTCGCAGAACGCGCACGTGGATTTCTACCAAACAACGTGCTAAGCATACCGATGCTGCTCTTTTTAGCACCCGCGCACGGATTTGTGCGAAAACGCGTTTTAAGCATGCACATGCATCTTTTGGTAGACGAGATTGAAGTTTTCTGCAAAACCACAAGATGTGCATGCAAATGGTGCTTTTGGCAGAACGCGCACGTGGATTTCTACCAAACGACGTGCTAAGCATGCCGATGCTGCTCTTTTTAGCACCCGCGCACGGATTCGCGCGAAAACGCGTTTTAAGCATGCACATGCATCTTTTGGTAGACGCGGATGGAGTTTTCTGCAAAACCACAAGATGTGCATGCAAATGGTGCTTTTGGCAGAACGCGCACGTGGATTTCTACCAAACGACGTGCTAAGCATGCCGATGCTGCTCTTTTTAGCACCCGCGCACGGATTCGTGCGAAAACGCGTTTTAAGCATGCACATGCATCTTTTGGTAGACGCGGATGAAGTTTTCTGCAAAACCACAAGATGTGCATGCAAATGGTGCTCTTGGCAGAACGCGCACGTGGATTTCTACCAAATGACGTGCTAAGCATGCCGATGCTGCTCTTTTTAGCACCCGCGCACGGATTTGTGCGAAAACGCGTTTTAAGCATGCACATGCATCTTTTGGTAGACGAGATTGAAGTTTTCTGCAAAACCACAAGATGTGCATGCAAATGGTGCTTTTCGCAGAACGCGCACGTGGATTTCTACCAAACAACGTGCTAAGCATGCCGATGCTGCTCTTTTTAGCACCCGCGCACGGATTCGTGCGAAAACGCGTTTTAAGCATGCACATGCATCTTTTGGTAGACGAGATTGAAGTTTTCTGCAAAAGCACAAGATGTGCATGCAAATGGTGCTTTTCGCAGAACGCGCACGTGGATTTCTACCAAACAACGTGCTAAGCATGCCGATGCTGCTCTTTTTAGCACCCGCGCACGGATTCGTGCTAAAACGCGTTTTAAGCATGCACATGCATCTTTTGGTAGACGAGATTGAAGTTTTCTGCAAAACCACAAGATGTGCATGCAAATGGTGCTTTTGGCAGAACGCGCACGTGGATTTCTACCAAACGACGTGCTAAGCATGCCGATGCTGCTCTTTTTAGCACCCGCGCACGGATTCGCGCGAAAACGCGTTTTAAGCATGCACATGCATCTTTTGGTAGACGCGGATGGAGTTTTCTGCAAAACCACAAGATGTGCATGCAAATGGTGCTTTTGGCAGAACGCGCACGTGGATTTCTACCAAACGACGTGCTAAGCATGCCGATGCTGCTCTTTTTAGCACCCGCGCACGGATTCGTGCGAAAACGCGTTTTAAGCATGCACATGCATCTTTTGGTAGACGCGGATGAAGTTTTCTGCAAAACCACAAGATGTGCATGCAAATGGTGCTCTTGGCAGAACGCGCACGTGGATTTCTACCAAATGACGTGCTAAGCATGCCGATGCTGCTCTTTTTAGCACCCGCGCACGGATTTGTGCGAAAACGCGTTTTAAGCATGCACATGCATCTTTTGGTAGACGAGATTGAAGTTTTCTGCAAAACCACAAGATGTGCATGCAAATGGTGCTTTTCGCAGAACGCGCACGTGGATTTCTACCAAACAACGTGCTAAGCATGCCGATGCTGCTCTTTTTAGCACCCGCGCACGGATTCGTGCGAAAACGCGTTTTAAGCATGCACATGCATCTTTTGGTAGACGAGATTGAAGTTTTCTGCAAAAGCACAAGATGTGCATGCAAATGGTGCTTTTCGCAGAACGCGCACGTGGATTTCTACCAAACAACGTGCTAAGCATGCCGATGCTGCTCTTTTTAGCACCCGCGCACGGATTCGTGCGAAAACGCGTTTTAAGCATGCACATGCATCTTTTGGTAGACGAGATTGAAGTTTTCTGCAAAACCACAAGATGTGCATGCAAATGGTGCTTTTCGCAGAACGCGCACGTGGATTTCTACCAAACAACGTGCTAAGCATGCCGATGCTGCTCTTTTTAGCACCCGCGCACGGATTCGTGCGAAAACGCGTTTTAAGCATGCACATGCATCTTTTGGTAGACGAGATTGAAGTTTTCTGCAAAACCACAAGATGTGCATGCAAATGGTGCTTTTCGCAGAACGCCCACGTGGATTTCTACCAAACAACGTGCTAAGCATGCCGATGCTGCTCTTTTTAGCACCCGCGCACGGATTTGTGCGAAAACGCGTTTTAAGCATGCACATGCATCTTTTGGTAGACGAGATTGAAGTTTTCTGCAAAACCACAAGATGTGCATGCAAATGGTGCTTTTCGCAGAACGCGCACGTGGATTTCTACCAAAGAACGTGCTAAGCATGCCGATGCTGCTCTTTTTAGCACCCGCGCGGATTCGTGCGAAAACCCGTTTTAAGCATGCACATGCATCTTTTGGTAGACGAGATTGAAGTTTTCTGCAAAACCACAAGATGTGCATGCAAATGGTGCTTTTCGCAGAACGCGCACGTGGATTTCTACCAAACAACGTGCTAAGCATGCCGATGCTGCTCTTTTTAGCACCCGCGCACGGATTCGTGCGAAAACGCGTTTTAAGCATGCACATGCATCTTTTGGTAGACGAGATTGAAGTTTTCTGCAAAACCACAAGATGTGCATGCAAATGGTGCTTTTCGCAGAACGCGCACGTGGATTTCTACCAAACAACGTGCTAAGCATGCCGATGCTGCTCTTTTTAGCACCCGCGCACGGATTCGTGCGAAAACGCGTTTTAAGCATGCACATGCATCTTTTGGTAGACGAGATTGAAGTTTTCTGCAAAAGCACAAGATGTGCATGCAAATGGTGCTTTTCGCAGAACGCGCACGTGGATTTCTACCAAACAACGTGCTAAGCATGCCGATGCTGCTCTTTTTAGCACCCGCGCACGGATTCGTGCGAAAACGCGTTTTAAGCATGCACATGCATCTTTTGGTAGACGAGATTGAAGTTTTCTGCAAAACCACAAGATGTGCATGCAAATGGTGCTTTTCGCAGAACGCGCGCGTGGATTTCTACCAAACAACGTGCTAAGCATGCCGATGCTGCTCTTTTTAGCACCCGCGCACGGATTCGTGCGAAAACGCGTTTTAAGCATGCACATGCATCTTTTGGTAGACGAGATTGAAGTTTTCTGCAAAACCACAAGATGTGCATGCAAATGGTGCTTTTGGCAGAACGCGCACGTGGATTTCTACCAAACGACGTGCTAAGCATGCCGATGCTGCTCTTTTTAGCACCCGCGCACGGATTCGCGCGAAAACGCGTTTTAAGCATGCACATGCATCTTTTGGTAGATGCGGATGGAGTTTTCTGCAAAACCACAAGATGTGCATGCAAATGGTGCTTTTGGCAGAACGCGCACGTGGATTTCTACCAAACGACGTGCTAAGCATGCCGATGCTGCTCTTTTTAGCACCCGCGCACGGATTCGTGCGAAAACGCGTTTTAAGCATGCACATGCATCTTTTGGTAGACGCGGATGAAGTTTTCTGCAAAACCACAAGATGTGCATGCAAATGGTGCTCTTGGCAGAACGCGCACGTGGATTTCTACCAAATGACGTGCTAAGCATGCCGATGCTGCTCTTTTTAGCACCCGCGCACGGATTTGTGCGAAAACGCGTTTTAAGCATGCACATGCATCTTTTGGTAGACGAGATTGAAGTTTTCTGCAAAACCACAAGATGTGCATGCAAATGGTGCTTTTCGCAGAACGCGCACGTGGATTTCTACCAACGTGCTAAGCATGCCGATGCTGCTCTTTTTAGCACCCGCGCACGGATTCGTGCGAAAACGCGTTTTAAGCATGCACATGCATCTTTTGGTAGACGAGATTGAAGTTTTCTGCAAAAGCACAAGATGTGCATGCAAATGGTGCTTTTCGCAGAACGCGCACGTGGATTTCTACCAAACAACGTGCTAAGCATGCCGATGCTGCTCTTTTTAGCACCCGCGCACGGATTCGTGCGAAAACGCGTTTTAAGCATGCACATGCATCTTTTGGTAGACGAGATTGAAGTTTTCTGCAAAACCACAAGATGTGCATGCAAATGGTGCTTTTCGCAGAACGCGCACGTGGATTTCTACCAAACAACGTGCTAAGCATGCCGATGCTGCTCTTTTTAGCACCCGCGCACGGATTCGTGCGAAAACGCGTTTTAAGCATGCACATGCATCTTTTGGTAGACGAGATTGAAGTTTTCTGCAAAACCACAAGATGTGCATGCAAATGGTGCTTTTCGCAGAACGCCCACGTGGATTTCTACCAAACAACGTGCTAAGCATGCCGATGCTGCTCTTTTTAGCACCCGCGCACGGATTTGTGCGAAAACGCGTTTTAAGCATGCACATGCATCTTTTGGTAGACGAGATTGAAGTTTTCTGCAAAACCACAAGATGTGCATGCAAATGGTGCTTTTCGCAGAACGCGCACGTGGATTTCTACCAAACAACGTGCTAAGCATGCCGATGCTGCTCTTTTTAGCACCCGCGCACGGATTCGTGCGAAAACGCGTTTTAAGCATGCACATGCATCTTTTGGTAGACGAGATTGAAGTTTTCTGCAAAAGCACAAGATGTGCATGCAAATGGTGCTTTTCGCAGAACGCGCACGTGGATTTCTACCAAACAACGTGCTAAGCATGCCGATGCTGCTCTTTTTAGCACCCGCGCACGGATTCGTGCGAAAACGCGTTTTAAGCATGCACATGCATCTTTTGGTAGACGAGATTGAAGTTTTCTGCAAAACCACAAGATGTGCATGCAAATGGTGCTTTTCGCAGAACGCGCACGTGGATTTCTACCAAACAACGTGCTAAGCATGCCGATGCTGCTCTTTTTAGCACCCGCGCACGGATTCGTGCGAAAACGCGTTTTAAGCATGCACATGCATCTTTTGGTAGACGAGATTGAAGTTTTCTGCAAAACCACAAGATGTGCATGCAAATGGTGCTTTTCGCAGAACGCGCACGTGGATTTCTACCAAACAACGTGCTAAGCATGCCGATGCTGCTCTTTTTAGCACCCGCGCACGGATTCGTGCGAAAACGCGTTTTAAGCATGCACATGCATCTTTTGGTAGACGAGATTGAAGTTTTCTGCAAAACCACAAGATGTGCATGCAAATGGTGCTTTTCGCAGAACGCGCACGTGGATTTCTACCAAACAACGTGCTAAGCATGCCGATGCTGCTCTTTTTAGCACCCGCGCACGGATTCGTGCGAAAACGCGTTTTAAGCTTGCACATGCATCTTTTGGTAGACGCGGATGAAGTTTTCTGCAAAACCACAAGATGTGCATGCAAATGGTGCTTTTGGCAGAACGCGCACGTGGATTTCTACCAAACGACGTGCTAAGCATGCCGATGCTGCTCTTTTTAGCACCCGCGCAAGGATTCGTGCGAAAACGCGTTTTAAGCATGCACATGCATCTTTTGGTAGACGCGGATGAAGTTTTCTGCAAAACCACAAGATGTGCATGCAAATGGTGCTCTTGGCAGAACGCGCACGTGGATTTCTACCAAACGACGTGCTAAGCATGCCGATGCTGCTCTTTTTAGCACCCGCGCACGGATTTGTGCGAAAACCCGTTTTAAGCATGCGCATGCATCTTTCGGTAGACGAGATTGAAGTTTTCTGCAAAACCACAAGATGTGCATGCAAATGGTGCTTTTGGCAGAACGCGCACGTGGATTTCTACCAAACTACGTGCTAAGCATGCCGATGCTGCTCTTTTTAGCACCCGCGCACGGACTCGCGCGAAAACGCGTTTTAAGCATGCACATGCATCTTTTGGTAGACGCGGATGAAGCTTTCTGCAAAACCACAAGATGTGCATGCAAATGGTGCTTTTGGCAGAACGCGCACGTGGATTTCTACCAAACGACGTGCTAAGCATGCCGATGCTGCTCTTTTTAGCACCCGCGCACGGATTTGTGCGAAAACGCGTTTTAAGCATGCACATGCATCTTTTGGTAGACGAGATTGAAGTTTTCTGCAAAACCACAAGATGTGCATGCAAATGGTGCTTTTCGCAGAACGCGCACGTGGATTTCTACCAAACAACGTGCTAAGCATGCCGATGCTGCTCTTTTTAGCACCCGCGCACGGATTCGTGCGAAAACGCGTTTTAAGCATGCACATGCATCTTTTGGTAGACGCGGATGAAGTTTTCTGCAAAACCACAAGATGTGCATGCAAATGGTGCTTTTGGCAGAACGCGCACGTGGATTTCTACCAAACGACGTGCTAAACATGCCGATGCTGCTCTTTTTAGCACCCGCGCACGGATTCGTGCGAAAACGCGTTTTAAGCATGCACATGCATCTTTTGGTAGACGCGGATGAAGTTTTCTGCAAAACCACAATATGTGCATGCAAATGGTGCTCTTGGCAGAACGCGCACGTGGATTTCTACCAAACGACGTGCTAAGCATGCCGATGCTGCTCTTTTTAGCACCCGTGCACGGATTTGTGCGAAAACGCGTTTTAAGCATGCACATGCATCTTTTGGTAGACGAGATTGAAGTTTTCTGCAAAACCACAAGATGTGCATGCAAATGGTGCTTTTCGCAGAATGCGCACGTGGATTTCTACCAAACAACGTGCTAAGCATACCGATGCTGCTCTTTTTAGCACCCGCGCACGGATTTGTGCGAAAACGCGTTTTAAGCATGCACATGCATCTTTTGGTAGACGAGATTAAGTTTTCTGCAAAACCACAAGATGTGCATGCAAATGGTGCTTTTGGAAGAACGCGCACGTGGATTTCTACCAAACGACGTGCTAAGCATGCCGATGCTGCTCTTTTTAGCACCCGCGCACGGATTCGCGCGAAAACGCGTTTTAAGCATGCACATGCATCTTTTGGTAGACGCGGATGGAGTTTTCTGCAAAACCACAAGATGTGCATGCAAATGGTGCTTTTGGCAGAACGCGCACGTGGATTTCTACCAAACGACGTGCTAAGCATGCCGATGCTGCTCTTTTTAGCACCCGCGCACGGATTCGTGCGAAAACGCGTTTTAAGCATGCACATGCATCTTTTGGTAGACGCGGATGAAGTTTTCTGCAAAACCACAACATGTGCATGCAAATGGTGCTCTTGGCAGAACGCGCACGTGGATTTCTACCAAATGACGTGCTAAGCATGCCGATGCTGCTCTTTTTAGCACCCGCGCACGGATTTGTGCGAAAACGCGTTTTAAGCATGCACATGCATCTTTTGGTAGACGAGATTGAAGTTTTCTGCAAAACCACAAGATGTGCATGCAAATGGTGCTTTTCGCAGAACGCGCACGTGGATTTCTACCAAACAACGTGCTAAGCATGCCGATGCTGCTCTTTTTAGCACCCGCGCACGGATTCGTGCGAAAACGCGTTTTAAGCATGCACATGCATCTTTTGGTAGACGAGATTGAAGTTTTCTGCAAAAGCACAACATGTGCATGCAAATGGTGCTTTTCGCAGAACGCGCACGTGGATTTCTACCAAACAACGTGCTAAGCATGCCGATGCTGCTCTTTTTAGCACCCGCGCACGGATTCGTGCGAAAACGCGTTTTAAGCATGCACATGCATCTTTTGGTAGACGAGATTGAAGTTTTCTGCAAAACCACAAGATGTGCATGCAAATGGTGCTTTTCGCAGAACGCCCACGTGGATTTCTACCAAACAACGTGCTAAGCATGCCGATGCTGCTCTTTTTAGCACCCGCGCACGGATTCGTGCGAAAACGCGTTTTAAGCATGCACATGCATCTTTTGGTAGACGAGATTGAAGTTTTCTGCAAAACCACAAGATGTGCATGCAAATGGTGCTTTTGGCAGAACGCGCACGTGGATTTCTACCAAACGACGTGCTAAGCATGCCGATGCTGCTCTTTTTAGCATCCGCGCACAGATTCGCGCGAAAACGCGTTTTAAGCATGCACATGCATCTTTTGGTAGACGCGGATGAAGTTTTCTGCAAAACCACAAGATGTGCATGCAAATGGTGCTTTTGGCAGAACGCGCACGTGGATTTCTACCAAACGACGTGCTAAGCATGCCGATGCTGCTCTTTTTAGCACCCGCGCACGGATTTGTGCGAAAACGCGTTTTAAGCATGCACATGCATCTTTTGGTAGACGAGATTAAGTTTTCTGCAAAACCACAAGATGTGCATGCAAATGGTGCTTTTGGCAGAACGCGCACGTGGATTTCTACCAAACGACGTGCTAAGCATGCCGATGCTGCTCTTTTTAGCACCCGCGCACGGATTCGCGCGAAAACGCGTTTTAAGCATGCACATGCATCTTTTGGTAGACGCGGATGGAGTTTTCTGCAAAACCACAAGATGTGCATGCAAATGGTGCTTTTGGCAGAACGCGCACGTGGATTTCTACCAAACGACGTGCTAAGCATGCCGATGCTGCTCTTTTTAGCACCCGCGCACGGATTCGTGCGAAAACGCGTTTTAAGCATGCACATGCATCTTTTGGTAGACGCGGATGAAGTTTTCTGCAAAACCACAACATGTGCATGCAAATGGTGCTCTTGGCAGAACGCGCACGTGGATTTCTACCAAATGACGTGCTAAGCATGCCGATGCTGCTCTTTTTAGCACCCGCGCACGGATTTGTGCGAAAACGCGTTTTAAGCATGCACATGCATCTTTTGGTAGACGAGATTGAAGTTTTCTGCAAAACCACAAGATGTGCATGCAAATGGTGCTTTTCGCAGAACGCGCACGTGGATTTCTACCAAACAACGTGCTAAGCATGCCGATGCTGCTCTTTTTAGCACCCGCGCACGGATTCGTGCGAAAACGCGTTTTAAGCATGCACATGCATCTTTTGGTAGACGAGATTGAAGTTTTCTGCAAAAGCACAACATGTGCATGCAAATGGTGCTTTTCGCAGAACGCGCACGTGGATTTCTACCAAACAACGTGCTAAGCATGCCGATGCTGCTCTTTTTAGCACCCGCGCACGGATTCGTGCGAAAACGCGTTTTAAGCATGCACATGCATCTTTTGGTAGACGAGATTGAAGTTTTCTGCAAAACCACAAGATGTGCATGCAAATGGTGCTTTTCGCAGAACGCCCACGTGGATTTCTACCAAACAACGTGCTAAGCATGCCGATGCTGCTCTTTTTAGCACCCGCGCACGGATTCGTGCGAAAACGCGTTTTAAGCATGCACATGCATCTTTTGGTAGACGAGATTGAAGTTTTCTGCAAAACCACAAGATGTGCATGCAAATGGTGCTTTTGGCAGAACGCGCACGTGGATTTCTACCAAACGACGTGCTAAGCATGCCGATGCTGCTCTTTTTAGCACCCGCGCACAGATTCGCGCGAAAACGCGTTTTTAAGCATGCACATGCATCTTTTGGTAGACGCGGATGAAGTTTTCTGCAAAACCACAAGATGTGCATGCAAATGGTGCTTTTGGCAGAACGCGCACGTGGATTTCTACCAAACGACGTGCTAAGCATGCCGATGCTGCTCTTTTTAGCACCCGCGCACGGATTTGTGCGAAAACGCGTTTTAAGCATGCACATGCATCTTTTGGTAGACGAGATTGAAGTTTTCTGCAAAACCACAAGATGTGCATGCAAATGGTGCTTTTCGCAGAACGCGCACGTGGATTTCTACCAAACAACGTGCTAAGCATGCCGATGCTGCTCTTTTTAGCACCCGCGCACGTATTCGTGCGAAAACGCGTTTTAAGCATGCACATGCATCTTTTGGTAGACGAGATTGAAGTTTTCTGCAAAACCACAAGATGTGCATGCAAATGGTGCTTTTCGCAGAACGCGCACGTGGATTTCTACCAAATGACGTGCTAAGCATGCCGATGCTGCTCTTTTTAGCACCCGCGCACGGATTTGTGCGAAAACGCGTTTTAAGCATGCACATGCATCTTTTGGTAGACGAGATTGAAGTTTTCTGCAAAACCACAAGATGTGCATGCAAATGGTGCTTTTCGCAGAACGCGCACGTGGATTTCTACCAAACAACGTGCTAAGCATGCCGATGCTGCTCTTTTTAGCACCCGCGCACGGATTCGTGCGAAAACGCGTTTTAAGCATGCACATGCATCTTTTGGTAGACGAGATTGAAGTTTTCTGCAAAAGCACAAGATGTGCATGCAAATGGTGCTTTTCGCAGAACGCGCACGTGGATTTCTACCAAACGACGTGCTAAGCATGCCGATGCTGCTCTTTTTAGCACCCGCGCACGGATTTGTGCGAAAACGCGTTTTAAGCATGCACATGCATCTTTTGGTAGACGAGATTGAAGTTTTCTGCAAAACCACAAGATGTGCATGCAAATGGTGCTTTTCGCAGAACGCGCACGTGGATTTCTACCAAACAACGTGCTAAGCATGCCGATGCTGCTCTTTTTAGCACCCGCGCACGGATTCGCGCGAAAACGCGTTTTAAGCATGCACATGCATCTTTTGGTAGACGCGGATGGAGTTTTCTGCAAAACCACAAGATGTGCATGCAAATGGTGCTTTTGGCAGAACGCGCACGTGGATTTCTACCAAACGACGTGCTAAGCATGCCGATGCTGCTCTTTTTAGCACCCGCGCACGGATTCGTGCGAAAACGCGTTTTAAGCATGCACATGCATCTTTTGGTAGACGCGGATGAAGTTTTCTGCAAAACCACAACATGTGCATGCAAATGGTGCTCTTGGCAGAACGCGCACGTGGATTTCTACCAAATGACGTGCTAAGCATGCCGATGCTGCTCTTTTTAGCACCCGCGCACGGATTTGTGCGAAAACGCGTTTTAAGCATGCACATGCATCTTTTGGTAGACGAGATTGAAGTTTTCTGCAAAACCACAAGATGTGCATGCAAATGGTGCTTTTCGCAGAACGCGCACGTGGATTTCTACCAAACAACGTGCTAAGCATGCCGATGCTGCTCTTTTTAGCACCCGCGCACGGATTCGTGCGAAAACGCGTTTTAAGCATGCACATGCATCTTTTGGTAGACGAGATTGAAGTTTTCTGCAAAAGCACAACATGTGCATGCAAATGGTGCTTTTCGCAGAACGCGCACGTGGATTTCTACCAAACAACGTGCTAAGCATGCCGATGCTGCTCTTTTTAGCACCCGCGCACGGATTCGTGCGAAAACGCGTTTTAAGCATGCACATGCATCTTTTGGTAGACGAGATTGAAGTTTTCTGCAAAACCACAAGATCTGCATGCAAATGGTGCTTTTCGCAGAACGCCCACGTGGAATTTCTACCAAACAACGTGCTAAGCATGCCGATGCTGCTCTTTTTAGCACCCGCGCACGGATTCGTGCGAAAACGCGTTTTTAAGCATGCACATGCATCTTTTGGTAGACGAGATTGAAGTTTTCTGCAAAACCACAAGATGTGCATGCAAATGGTGCTTTTGGCAGAACGCGCACGTGGATTTCTACCAAACGACGTGCTAAGCATGCCGATGCTGCTCTTTTTAGCACCCGCGCACAGATTCGCGCGAAAACGCGTTTTAAGCATGCACATGCATCTTTTGGTAGACGGCGGATGAAGTTTTCTGCAAAACCACAAGATGTGCATGCAAATGGTGGCTTTTGGCAGAACGCGCACGTGGATTTCTACCAAACGACGTGCTAAGCATGCCGATGCTGCTCTTTTTAGCACCCCGCGCACGGATTTGTGCGAAAACGCGTTTTAAGCATGCACATGCATCTTTTGGTAGACGAGATTGAAGTTTTCTGCAAAACCACAAGATGTGCATGCAAATGGTGCTTTTCGCAGAACGCGCACGTGGATTTTCTACCAAACAACGTGCTAAGCATGCCGATGCTGCTCTTTTTAGCACCCGCACACGTATTCGTGCGAAAACGCGTTTTAAGCATGCACATGCATCTTTTGGTAGACGAGATTGAAGTTTTCTGCAAAACCACAAGATGTGCATGCAAATGGTGCTTTTCGCAGAACGCGCACGTGGATTTCTACCAAATGACGTGCTAAGCATGCCGATGCTGCTCTTTTTAGCACCCGCGCACGGATTTGTGCGAAAACGCGTTTTAAGCATGCACATGCATCTTTTGGTAGACGAGATTGAAGTTTTCTGCAAAACCACAAGATGTGCATGCAAATGGTGCTTTTCGCAGAACGCGCACGTGGATTTCTACCAAACAACGTGCTAAGCATGCCGATGCTGCTCTTTTTAGCACCCGCGCACGGATTCGTGCGAAAACGCGTTTTAAGCATGCACATGCATCTTTTGGTAGACGAGATTGAAGTTTTCTGCAAAAGCACAAGATGTGCATGCAAATGGTGCTTTTCGCAGAACGCGCACGTGGATTTCTACCAAACAACGTGCTAAGCATGCCGATGCTGCTCTTTTTAGCACCCGCGCAAGGATTCGTGCGAAAACGCGTTTTTAAGCATGCACATGCATCTTTTGGTAGACGAGATTGAAGTTTTCTGCAAAACCACAAGATGTGCATGCAAATGGTGCTTTTCGCAGAACGCGCACGTGGATTTCTACCAAACAACGTGCTAAGCATGCCGATGCTGCTCTTTTTAGCACCCGCGCAAGGATTCGTGCGAAAACGCGTTTTAAGCATGCACATGCATCTTTTGGTAGACGAGATTGAAGTTTTCTGCAAAACCACAAGATGTGCATGCAAATGGTGCTTTTCGCAGAACGCGCACGTGGATTTCTACCAAACAACGTGCTAAGCATGCCGATGCTGCTCTTTTTAGCACCCGCGCACGGATTCGTGCGAAAACGCGTTTTTAAGCATGCACATGCATCTTTTGGTAGACGAGATTGAAGTTTTCTGCAAAACCACAAGATAAGCATGCAAATGGTGCTTTTCGCAGAACGCGCACGTGGATTTCTACCAAACAACGTGCTAAGCATGCCGATGCTGCTCTTTTTAGCACCCGCGCACGGATTCGTGCGAAAACGCGTTTTTAAGCATGCACATGCATCTTTTGGTAGACGAGATTGAAGTTTTCTGCAAAACCACAAGATGTGCATTGCAAATGGTGCTTTTCGCAGAACGCGCACGTGGATTTCTACCAAACAACGTGCTAAGCATGTAAGCATGCCGATGCTGCTCTTTTTAGCACCCGCGCACGGATTCGTGCGAAAACGCGTTTTAAGCATGCACATGCATCTTTTGGTAGACGAGATTGAAGTTTTCTGCAAAACCACAAGATGTGCATGCAAATGGTGCTTTTCGCAGAACGCGCACGTGGATTTCTACCCAAACAACGTGCTAAGCATGCCGATGCTGCTCTTTTTAGCACCCGCGCACGGATTCGTGCGAAAACGCGTTTTAAGCATGCACATGCATCTTTTGGTAGACGAGATTGAAGTTTTCTGCAAAACCACAAGATGTGCATGCAAATGGTGCTTTCGGCAGAACGCGCACGTGGATTTCTACCAAACGACGTGCTAAGCATGCCGATGCTGCTCTTTTTAGCACCCGCGCACAGATTCGGCGAAAACGCGTTTTAAGCATGCACATGCATCTTTTGGTAGACGCGGATGAAGTTTTCTGCAAAACCACAAGATGTGCATGCAAATGGTGCTTTTGGCAGAACGCGCACGTGGATTTCTACCAAACGACGTGCTAAGCATGCCGATGCTGCTCTTTTTTAGCACCCGCGCACGGATTTGTGCGAAAACGCGTTTTAAGCATGCACATGCATCTTTTGGAAGACGAGATTGAAGTTTTCTGCAAAACCACAAGATGTGCATGCAAATGGTGCTTTTCGCAGAACGCGCACGTGGATTTCTACCAAACAACGTGCTAAGCATGCCGATGCTGCTCTTTTTAGCACCCGCGCACGTATTCGTGCGAAAACGCGTTTTAAGCATACACATGCATCTTTTGGTAGACGCGGATGAAGTTTTCTGCAAAAACCACAAGATGTGCATGCAAATGATGCTTTTCGCAGAACGCGCACGTGGATTTCTACCAAACGACGTGCTAAGCATGCCGATGCTGCTCTTTTTAGCACCCGCGCACGGATTTGTGCGAAAACGCGTTTTTAAGCATGCACATGCATCTTTTGGTAGACGAGATTGAAGTTTTCTGCAAAACCACAAGTTGTGCATGCAAATGGTGCTTTTGGCAGAACGCGCACGTGGATTTCTACCAAACTACGTGCTAAGCATGCCGATGCTGCTCTTTTTAGCACCCGCGCACGGATTCGCGCGAAAAACGCGTTTTAAGCATGCACATGCATCTTTTGGTAGACGAGATTGAAGTTTTCTGCAAAACCACAAGATGTGCATGCAAATGGTGCTTTTCGCAGAACGCGCACGTGGATTTCTACCAAACAACGTGCTAAGCATGCCGATGCTGCTCTTTTTAGCACCCGCGCACGGATTCGTGCGAAAACGCGTTTTAAGCTTGCACATGCATCTTTTGGTAGACGCGGATGAAGTTTTTCTGCAAAACCACAAGATGTGCATGCAAATGGTGCTTTTGGCAGAACGCGCACGTGGATTTCTACCAAACGACGTGCTAAGCATGCCGATGCTGCTCTTTTTAGCACCCGCGCACGGATTCGTGCGAAAACGCGTTTTAAGCATGCACATGCATCTTTTGGTAGACGCGGATGAAGTTTTCTGCAAAACCACAAGATGTGCATGCAAATGGTGCTCTTGGCAGAACGCGCACGTGGATTTCTACCAAACGACGTGCTAAGCATGCCGATGCTGCTCTTTTTAGCACCCGCGCACGGATTTGTGCGAAAACGCGTTTTAAGCATGCACATGCATCTTTTGGTAGACGAGATTGAAGTTTTCTGCAAAACCACAAGTTGTGCATGCAAATGGTGCTTTTGGCAGAACGCGCACGTGGAGTTCTACCAAACTACGTGCTAAGCATGCCGATGCTGCTCTTTTTAGCACCCGCGCACGGATTCGCGCGAAAAAACGCGTTTTAAGCATGCACATGCATCTTTTGGTAGACGCGGATGAAGTTTTCTGCAAAACCACAAGATGTGCATGCAAATGGTGCTTTTGGCAGAACGCGCACGTGGATTTCTACCAAACGACGTGCTAAGCATGCCGATGCTGCTCTTTTTAGCACCCGCGCACGGTTTGTGCGAAAACGCGTTTTAAGCATGCACATGCATCTTTTGGTAGACGAGATTGAAGTTTTCTGCAAAAGCACAAGATGTGCATGCAAATGGTGCTTTTCGCAGAACGCGCACGTGGATTTCTACCAAACAACGTGCTAAGCATGCCGATGCTGCTCTTTTTAGCACCCGCGCACGGATTCGTGCGAAAACGCGTTTTAAGCATGCACATGCATCTTTTGGTAGACGAGATTGAAGTTTTCTGCAAAACCACAAGATGTGCATGCAAATGGTGCTTTTCGCAGAACGCGCACGTGGATTTCTACCAAACAACGTGCTAAGCATGCCGATGCTGCTCTTTTTAGCACCCGCGCACGGATTCGTGCGAAAACGCGTTTTAAGCATGCACATGCATCTTTTGGTAGACGAGATTGAAGTTTTCTGCAAAAGCACAAGATGTGCATGCAAATGGTGCTTTTCGCAGAACGCGCACGTGGATTTCTACCAAACAACGTGCTAAGCATGCCGATGCTGCTCTTTTTAGCACCCGCGCACGGATTCGTGCGAAAACGCGTTTTTAAGCATGCACATGTATCTTTTGGTAGACGAGATTGAAGTTTTTCTGCAAAACCACAAGATGTGCATGCAAATGGTGCTTTTCGCAGAACGCGCACGTGGATTTCTACCAAACAACGTGCTAAGCATGCCGATGCTGCTCTTTTTAGCACCCGCGCACGGATTCGTGCGAAAACGCGTTTTAAGCATGCACATGCATCTTTTGGTAGACGAGATTGAAGTTTTCTGCAAAACCACAAGATGTGCATGCAAATGGTGCTTTTCGCAGAACGCCCACGTGGATTTCTACCAAACAACGTGCTAAGCATGCCGATGCTGCTCTTTTTAGCACCCGCGCACGGATTTGTGCGAAAACGCGTTTTAAGCATATACATGCATCTTTTGGTAGACGAGATATAAGTTTTCTGCAAAACCACAAGATGTGCATGCAAATGGTGCTTTTCGCAGAACGCGCACGTGGATTTCTACCAAACAACGTGCTAAGCACACCGATGCTGCTCTTTTTAGCACCCGCGCACGGATTCGTGCGAAAACGCGTTTTAAGCATGCACATGCATCTTTTGGTAGACGAGATTGAAGTTTTCTGCAAAACCACAAGATGTGCATGCAAATGGTGCTTTTCGCAGAACGCGCACGTGGATTTCTACCAAACAACGTGCTAAGCATGCCGATGCTGCTCTTTTTAGCACCCGCGCACGGATTCGTGCGAAAACGCGTTTTAAGCTTGCACATGCATCTTTTGGTAGACGCGGATGAAGTTTTCTGCAAAACCACAAGATGTGCATGCAAATGGTGCTTTTGGCAGAACGCGCACGTGGATTTCTACCAAATGACGTGCTAAGCATGCCGATGCTGCTCTTTTTAGCACCCGCGCACGGATTCGTGCGAAAACGCGTTTTAAGCATGCACATGCATCTTTTGGTAGACGCGGATGAAGTTTTCTGCAAAACCACAAGATGTGCATGCAAATGGTGCTCTTGGCAGAACGCGCACGTGGATTTCTACCAAACGACGTGCTAAGCATGCCGATGCTGCTCTTTTTAGCACCCGCGCACGGATTTGTGCGAAAACGCGTTTTAAGCATGCACATGCATCTTTTGGTAGACGAGATTGAAGTTTTCTGCAAAACCACAAGTTGTGCATGCAAATGGTGCTTTTGGCAGAACGCGCACGTGGATTTCTACCAAACTACGTGCTAAGCATGCCGATGCTGCTCTTTTTAGCACCCGCGCACGGATTCGCGCGAAAACGCGTTTTAAGCATGCACATGCATCTTTTGGTAGACGAGATTGAAGTTTTCTGCAAAACCACAAGATGTGCATGCAAATGGTGCTTTTCGCAGAACGCGCACGTGGATTTCTACCAAACAACGTGCTAAGCATGCCGATGCTGCTCTTTTTAGCACCCGCGCACGGATTCGTGCGAAAACGCGTTTTAAGCTTGCACATGCATCTTTTGGTAGACGCGGATGAAGTTTTCTGCAAAACCACAAGATGTGCATGCAAATGGTGCTTTTGGCAGAACGCGCACGTGGATTTCTACCAAACGACGTGCTAAGCATGCCGATGCTGCTCTTTTTAGCACCCGCGCACGGATTCGTGCGAAAACGCGTTTTAAGCATGCACATGCATCTTTTGGTAGACGCGGATGAAGTTTTCTGCAAAACCACAAGATGTGCATGCAAATGGTGCTCTTGGCAGAACGCGCACGTGGATTTCTACCAAACGACGTGCTAAGCATGCCGATGCTGCTCTTTTTAGCACCCGCGCACGGATTTGTGCGAAAACGCGTTTTAAGCATGCACATGCATCTTTTGGTAGACGAGATTGAAGTTTTCTGCAAAACCACAAGTTGTGCATGCAAATGGTGCTTTTGGCAGAACGCGCACGTGGAGTTCTACCAAACTACGTGCTAAGCATGCCGATGCTGCTCTTTTTAGCACCCGCGCACGGATTCGCGCGAAAACGCGTTTTAAGCATGCACATGCATCTTTTGGTAGACGCGGATGAAGTTTTCTGCAAAACCACAAGATGTGCATGCAAATGGTGCTTTTGGCAGAACGCGCACGTGGATTTCTACCAAACGACGTGCTAAGCATGCCGATGCTGCTCTTTTTAGCACCCGCGCACGGATTTGTGCGAAAACGCGTTTTAAGCATGCACATGCATCTTTTGGTAGACGAGATTGAAGTTTTCTGCAAAAGCACAAGATGTGCATGCAAATGGTGCTTTTCGCAGAACGCGCACGTGGATTTCTACCAAACAACGTGCTAAGCATGCCGATGCTGCTCTTTTTAGCACCCGCGCACGGATTCGTGCGAAAACGCGTTTTAAGCATGCACATGCATCTTTTGGTAGACGAGATTGAAGTTTTCTGCAAAACCACAAGATGTGCATGCAAATGGTGCTTTTCGCAGAACGCGCACGTGGATTTCTACCAAACAACGTGCTAAGCATGCCGATGCTGCTCTTTTTAGCACCCGCGCACGGATTCGTGCGAAAACGCGTTTTAAGCATGCACATGCATCTTTTGGTAGACGAGATTGAAGTTTTCTGCAAAACCACAAGATGTGCATGCAAATGGTGCTTTTCGCAGAACGCGCACGTGGATTTCTACCAAACAACGTGCTAAGCATGCCGATGCTGCTCTTTTTAGCACCCGCGCACGGATTCGTGCGAAAACGCGTTTTAAGCATGCACATGCATCTTTTGGTAGACGAGATTGAAGTTTTCTGCAAAACCACAAGATGTGCATGCAAATGGTGCTTTTCGCAGAACGCGCACGTGGATTTCTACCAAACAACGTGCTAAGCATGCTGATGCTGCTCTTTTTAGCACCCGCGCACGGATTCGTGCGAAAACGCGTTTTAAGCTTGCACATGCATCTTTTGGTAGACGCGGATGAAGTTTTCTGCAAAACCACAAGATGTGCATGCAAATGGTGCTTTTGGCAGAACGCGCACGTGGATTTCTACCAAACGACGTGCTAAGCATGCCGATGCTGCTCTTTTTAGCGCCCGCGCACGGATTCGTGCGAAAACGCGTTTTAAGCATGCACATGCATCTTTTGGTAGACGCGGATGAAGTTTTCTGCAAAACCACAAGAAGTGCATGCAAATGGTGCTCTTGGCAGAACGCGCACGTGGATTTCTACCAAACGACGTGCTAAGCATGCCGATGCTGCTCTTTTTAGCACCCGCGCACGGATTTGTGCGAAAACGCGTTTTAAGCATGCACATGCATCTTTTGGTAGACGAGATTGAAGTTTTCTGCAAAACCACAAGATGTGCATGCAAATGGTGCTTTTGGCAGAACGCGCACGTGGATTTCTACCAAACTACGTGCTAAGCATGCCGATGCTGCTCTTTTTAGCACCCGCGCACGGATTCGCGCGAAAACGCGTTTTAAGCATGCACATGCATCTTTTGGTAGACGCGGATGAAGCTTTCTGCAAAACCACAAGATGTGCATGCAAATGGTGCTTTTGGCAGAACGCGCACGTGGATTTCTACCAAACGACGTGCTAAGCATGCCGATGCTGCTCTTTTTAGCACCCGCGCACGGATTTGTGCGAAAACGCGTTTTAAGCATGCACATGCATCTTTTGGTAGACGAGATTGAAGTTTTCTGCAAAACCACAAGATGTGCATGCAAATGGTGCTTTTCGCAGAACGCGCACGTGGATTTCTACCAAACAACGTGCTAAGCATGCCGATGCTGCTCTTTTTAGCACCCGCGCACGGATTCGTGCGAAAACGCGTTTTAAGCATGCACATGCATCTTTTGGTAGACGCGGATGAAGTTTTCTGCAAAACCACAAGATGTGCATGCAAATGGTGCTTTTGGCAGAACGCGCACGTGGATTTCTACCAAACGACGTGCTAAGCATGCCGATGCTGCTCTTTTTAGCACCCGCGCACGGATTCGTGCGAAAAACGCGTTTTAAGCATGCACATGCATCTTTTGGTAGACGCGGATGAAGTTTTCTGCAAAACCACAAGATGTGCATGCAAATGGTGCTCTTGGCAGAACGCGCACGTGGATTTCTACCAAACGACGTGCTAAGCATGCCGATGCTGCTCTTTTTAGCACCCGCGCACGGATTTGTGCGAAAACGCGTTTTAAGCATGCACATGCATCT
The DNA here is from genome assembly GCF_023375885.2 of Dermacentor andersoni. Taxonomy (NCBI): domain Eukaryota; kingdom Metazoa; phylum Arthropoda; class Arachnida; order Ixodida; family Ixodidae; genus Dermacentor; species Dermacentor andersoni. Next base: position 100,681 of record NW_027314974.1, read on the forward strand.
TTTGGTAGACGAGATTGAAGTTTTCTGCAAAAGCACAAGATGTGCATGCAAATGGTGCTCTTGGCAGAACGCGCACGTGGATTTCTACCAAACGACGTGCTAAGCATGCCGATGCTGCTCTTTTTAGCACCCGCGCACGGATTTGTGCGAAAACGCGTTTTAAGCATGCACATGCATCTTTTGGTAGACGAGATTGAAGTTTTCTGCAAAACCACAAGATGTGCATGCAAATGGTGCTTTTGGCAGAACGCGCACGTGGATTTCTACCAAACTACGTGCTAAGCATGCCGATGCTGCTCTTTTTAGCACCCGCGCACGGATTCGCGCGAAAACGCGTTTTAAGCATGCACATGCATCTTTTGGTAGACGCGGATGAAGCTTTCTGCAAAACCACAAGATGTGCATGCAAATGGTGCTTTTGGCAGAACGCGCACGTGGATTTCTACCAAACGACGTGCTAAGCATGCCGATGCTGCTCTTTTTAGCACCCGCGCACGGATTTGTGCGAAAACGCGTTTTAAGCATGCACATGCATCTTTTGGTAGACGAGATTGAAGTTTTCTGCAAAACCACAAGATGTGCATGCAAATGGTGCTCTTGGCAGAACGCGCACGTGGATTTCTACCAAACGACGTGCTAAGCATGCCGATGCTGCTCTTTTTAGCACCCGCGCACGGATTTGTGCGAAAACGCGTTTTAAGCATGCACATGCATCTTTTGGTAGACGAGATTGAAGTTTTCTGCAAAACCACAAGATGTGCATGCAAATGGTGCTTTTGGCAGAACGCGCACGTGGATTTCTACCAAACTACGTGCTAAGCATGCCGATGCTGCTCTTTTTAGCACCCGCGCACGGATTCGCGCGGAAAAACGCGTTTTAAGCATGCACATGCATCTTTTGGTAGACGCGGATGAAGCTTTCTGCAAAACCACAAGATGTGCATGCAAATGGTGCTTTTGGCAGAACGCGCACGTGGATTTCTACCAAACGACGTGCTAAGCATGCCGATGCTGCTCTTTTTAGCACCCGCGCACGGATTTGTGCGAAAAACGCGTTTTAAGCATGCACATGCATCTTTTGGTAGACGAGATTGAAGTTTTCTGCAAAACCACAAGATGTGCATGCAAATGGTGCTTTTCGCAGAACGCGCACGTGGATTTCTACCAAACAACGTGCTAAGCATGCCGATGCTGCTCTTTTTAGCACCCGCGCACGGATTCGTGCGAAAACGCGTTTTTAAGCATGCACATGCATCTTTTTGGTAGACGCGGATGAAGTTTTCTGCAAAACCACAAGATGTGCATGCAAAATGGTGCTTTTGGCAGAACGCGCACGTGGATTTCTACCAAACGACGTGCTAAGCATGCCGATGCTGCTCTTTTTAGCACCCGCGCACGGATTCGTGCGAAAACGCGTTTTAAGCATGCACATGCATCTTTTGGTAGACGCGGATGAAGTTTTCTGCAAAACCACAAGATGTGCATGCAAATGGTGCTCTTGGCAGAACGCGCACGTGGATTTCTACCAAACGACGTGCTAAGCATGCCGATGCTGCTCTTTTTAGCACCCGCGCACGGATTTGTGCGAAAACGCGTTTTAAGCATGCACATGCATCTTTTGGTAGACGAGATTGAAGTTTTCTGCAAAAGCACAAGATGTGCATGCAAATGGTGCTTTTCGCAGAACGCGCACGTGGATTTCTACCAAACAACGTGCTAAGCATACCGATGCTGCTCTTTTTAGCACCCGCGCACGGATTTGTGCGAAAACGCGTTTTAAGCATGCACATGCATCTTTTGGTAGACGAGATTGAAGTTTTTCTGCAAAACCACAAGATGTGCATGCAAATGGTGCTTTTGGCAGAACGCGCACGTGGATTTCTACCAAACGACGTGCTAAGCATGCCGATGCTGCTCTTTTTAGCACCCGCGCACGGATTCGCGCGAAAACGCGTTTTTAAGCATGCACATGCATCTTTTGGTAGACGCGGATGGAGTTTTCTGCAAAACCACAAGATGTGCATGCAAATGGTGCTTTTGGCAGAACGCGCACGTGGATTTCTACCAAACGACGTGCTAAGCATGCCGATGCTGCTCTTTTTAGCACCCGCGCACGGATTCGTGCGAAAACGCGTTTTAAGCATGCACATGCATCTTTTGGTAGACGCGGATGAAGTTTTCTGCAAAACCACAAGATGTGCATGCAAATGGTGCTCTTGGCAGAACGCGCACGTGGATTTCTACCAAATGACGTGCTAAGCATGCCGATGCTGCTCTTTTTAGCACCCGCGCACGGATTTGTGCGAAAACGCGTTTTAAGCATGCACATGCATCTTTTGGTAGACGAGATTGAAGTTTTCTGCAAAACCACAAGATGTGCATGCAAATGGTGCTTTTCGCAGAACGCGCACGTGGATTTCTACCAAACAACGTGCTAAGCATGCCGATTGCTGCTCTTTTTAGCACCCGCGCACGGATTCGTGCGAAAACGCGTTTTAAGCATGCACATGCATCTTTTGGTAGACGAGATTGAAGTTTTCTGCAAAAGCACAAGATGTGCATGCAAATGGTGCTTTTCGCAGAACGCGCACGTGGATTTCTACCAAACAACGTGCTAAGCATGCCGATGCTGCTCTTTTTAGCACCCGCGCACGGATTCGTGCTAAAAACGCGTTTTAAGCATGCACATGCATCTTTTGGTAGACGAGATTGAAGTTTTCTGCAAAACCACAAGATGTGCATGCAAATGGTGCTTTTGGCAGAACGCGCACGTGGATTTCTACCAAACGACGTGCTAAGCATGCCGATGCTGCTCTTTTTAGCACCCGCGCACGGATTCGCGCGAAAAACGCGTTTTAAGCATGCACATGCATCTTTTGGTAGACGCGGATGGAGTTTTCTGCAAAACCTCAAGATGTGCATGCAAATGGTGCTTTTGGCAGAACGCGCACGTGGATTTCTACCAAACGACGTGCTAAGCATGCCGATGCTGCTCTTTTTAGCACCCGCGCACGGATTCGTGCGAAAACGCGTTTTAAGCATGCACATGCATCTTTTGGTAGACGCGGATGAAGTTTTCTGCAAAACCACAAGATGTGCATGCAAATGGTGCTCTTGGCAGAACGCGCACGTGGATTTCTACCAAATGACGTGCTAAGCATGCCGATGCTGCTCTTTTTAGCACCCGCGCACGGATTTGTGCGAAAACGCGTTTTAAGCATGCACATGCATCTTTTGGTAGACGAGATTGAAGTTTTCTGCAAAACCACAAGATGTGCATGCAAATGGTGCTTTTCGCAGAACGCGCACGTGGATTTCTACCAAACAACGTGCTAAGCATGCCGATGCTGCTCTTTTTAGCACCCGCGCACGGATTCGTGCGAAAACGCGTTTTAAGCATGCACATGCATCTTTTGGTAGACGAGATTGAAGTTTTCTGCAAAAAGCACAAGATGTGCATGCAAATGGTGCTTTTCGCAGAACGCGCACGTAGATTTCTACCAAACAACGTGCTAAGCATGCCGATGCTGCTCTTTTTAGCACCCGCGCACGGATTCGTGCGAAAACGCGTTTTAAGCATGCACATGCATCTTTTGGTAGACGAGATTGAAGTTTTCTGCAAAACCACAAGATGTGCATGCAAATGGTGCTTTTCGCAGAACGCGCACGTGAATTTCTACCAAACAGCGTGCTAAGCATGCCGATGCTGCTCTTTTTAGCACCCGCGCACGGATTCGTGCGAAAACGCGTTTTAAGCATGCACATGCATCTTTTGGTAGACGAGATTGAAGTTTTCTGCAAAACCACAAGATGTGCATGCAAATGGTGCTTTTCGCAGAACGCCCACGTGGATTTCTACCAAACAACGTGCTAAGCATGCCGATGCTGCTCTTTTTAGCACCCGCGCACGGATTTGTGCGAAAACGCGTTTTAAGCATGCACATGCATCTTTTGGTAGACGAGATTGAAGTTTTCTGCAAAACCACAAGATGTGCATGCAAATGGTGCTTTTTCGCAGAACGCGCACGTGGATTTCTACCAAAGAACGTGCTAAGCATGCCGATGCTGCTCTTTTTAGCACCCGCGCGGATTCGTGCGAAAACGCGTTTTAAGCATGCACATGCATCTTTTGGTAGACGAGATTGAAGTTTTCTGCAAAACCACAAGATGTGCATGCAAATGGTGCTTTTCGCAGAACGCGCACGTGGATTTCTACCAAACAACGTGCTAAGCATGCCGATGCTGCTCTTTTTAGCACCCGCGCACGGATTCGTGCGAAAACGCGTTTTAAGCATGCACATGCATCTTTTGGTAGACGAGATTGAAGTTTTCTGCAAAACCACAAGATGTGCATGCAAATGGTGCTTTTCGCAGAACGCGCACGTGGATTTCTACCAAACAACGTGCTAAGCATGCCGATGCTGCTCTTTTTAGCACCGCGCACGGATTCGTGCGAAAACGCGTTTTAAGCATGCACATGCATCTTTTGGTAGACGAGATTGAAGTTTTCTGCAAAAGCACAAGATGTGCATGCAAATGGTGCTTTTCGCAGAACGCGCACGTGGATTTCTACCAAAACAACGTGCTAAGCATGCCGATGCTGCTCTTTTTAGCACCCGCGCAAGGATTCGTGCGAAAACGCGTTTTAAGCATGCACATGCATCTTTTGGTAGACGAGATTGAAGTTTTCTGCAAAACCACAAGATGTGCATGCAAATGGTGCTTTTCGCAGAACGCGCACGTGGATTTCTACCAAACAACGTGCTAAGCATGCCGATGCTGCTCTTTTTAGCACCCGCGCACGGATTCGTGCGAAAACGCGTTTTAAGCATGCACATGCATCTTTTGGTAGACGAGATTGAAGTTTTCTGCAAAACCACAAGATGTGCATGCAAATGGTGCTTTTCGCAGAACGCGCACGTGGATTTCTACCAAACAACGTGCTAAGCATGCCGATGCTGCTCTTTTTAGCACCCGCGCACGGATTCGTGCGAAAACGCGTTTTAAGCATGCACATGCATCTTTTGGTAGACGAGATTGAAGTTTCTGCAAAACCACAAGATGTGCATGCAAATGGTGCTTTTGGCAGAACGCGCACGTGGATTTCTACCAAACGACGTGCTAAGCATGCCGATGCTGCTCTTTTTAGCACCCGCGCACGGATTCGCGCGAAAACGCGTTTTAAGCATGCACATGCATCTTTTGGTAGATGCGGATGGAGTTTTCTTCAAAACCACAAGATGTGCATGCAAATGGTGCTTTTGGCAGAACGCGCACGTGGATTTCTACCAAACGACGTGCTAAGCATGCCGATGCTGCTCTTTTTAGCACCCGCGCACGGATTCGTGCGAAAACGCGTTTTAAGCATGCACATGCATCTTTTGGTAGACGCGGATGAAGTTTTTCTGCAAAACCACAAGATGTGCATGCAAATGGTGCTCTTGGCAGAACGCGCACGTGGATTTCTACCAAATGACGTGCTAAGCATGCCGATGCTGCTCTTTTTAGCACCCGCGCACGGATTTGTGCGGAAAACGCGTTTTAAGCATGCACATGCATCTTTTGGTAGACGAGATTGAAGTTTTCTGCAAAACCACAAGATGTGCATGCAAATGGTGCTTTTCGCAGAACGCGCACGTGGATTTCTACCAAACAACGTGCTAAGCATGCCGATGCTGCTCTTTTTAGCACCCGCGCACGGATTCGTGCGAAAACGCGTTTTAAGCATGCACATGCATCTTTTGGTAGACGAGATTGAAGTTTTCTGCAAAAGCACAAGATGTGCATGCAAATGGTGCTTTTCGCAGAACGCGCACGTGGATTTCTACCAAACAACGTGCTAAGCATGCCGATGCTGCTCTTTTTAGCACCCGCGCACGGATTCGTGCGAAAACGCGTTTTAAGCATGCACATGCATCTTTTGGTAGACGAGATTGAAGTTTTCTGCAAAACCACAAGATGTGCATGCAAATGGTGCTTTTCGCAGAACGCGCACGTGGATTTCTACCAAACAACGTGCTAAGCATGCCGATGCTGCTCTTTTTAGCACCCGCGCACGGATTCGTGCGAAAACGCGTTTTAAGCATGCACATGCATCTTTTGGTAGACGAGATTGAAGTTTTCTGCAAAACCACAAGATGTGCATGCAAATGGTGCTTTTCGCAGAACGCCCACGTGGATTTCTACCAAACAACGTGCTAAGCATGCCGATGCTGCTCTTTTTAGCACCCCGCGCACGGATTTGTGCGAAAACGCGTTTTAAGCATGCACATGCATCTTTTGGTAGACGAGATTGAAGTTTTCTGCAAAACCACAAGATGTGCATGCAAATGGTGCTTTTCGCAGAACGCGCACGTGGATTTCTACCAAACAACGTGCTAAGCATGCCGATGCTGCTCTTTTTAGCACCCCGCGCACGGATTCGTGCGAAAACGCGTTTTAAGCATGCACATGCATCTTTTGGTAGACGAGATTGAAGTTTTCTGCAAAAGCACAAGATGTGCATGCAAATGGTGCTTTTCGCAGAACGCGCACGTGGATTTCTACCAAACAACGTGCTAAGCATGCCGATGCTGCTCTTTTTAGCACCCGCGCACGGATTCGTGCGAAAACGCGTTTTAAGCATGCACATGCATCTTTTGGTAGACGAGATTGAAGTTTTCTGCAAAACCACAAGATGTGCATGCAAATGGTGCTTTTCGCAGAACGCGCACGTGGATTTCTACCAAACAACGTGCTAAGCATGCCGATGCTGCTCTTTTTAGCACCCGCGCACGGATTCGTGCGAAAACGCGTTTTTAAGCATGCACATGCATCTTTTGGTAGACGAGATTGAAGTTTTCTGCAAAACCACAAGATGTGCATGCAAATGGTGCTTTTCGCAGAACGCGCACGTGGATTTCTACCAAACAACGTGCTAAGCATGCCGATGCTGCTCTTTTTAGCACCCGCGCACGGATTCGTGCGAAAACGCGTTTTAAGCATGCACATGCATCTTTTGGTAGACGAGATTGAAGTTTTCTGCAAAACCACAAGATGTGCATGCAAATGGTGCTTTTCGCAGAACGCGCACGTGGATTTCTACCAAACAACGTGCTAAGCATGCCGATGCTGCTCTTTTTAGCACCCGCGCACGGATTCGTGCGAAAACGCGTTTTTAAGCTTGCACATGCATCTTTTGGTAGACGCGGATGAAGTTTTCTGCAAAACCACAAGATGTGCATGCAAATGGTGCTTTTGGCAGAACGCGCACGTGGATTTCTACCAAACGACGTGCTAAGCATGCCGATGCTGCTCTTTTTAGCACCCGCGCAAGGATTCGTGCGAAAACGCGTTTTAAGCATGCACATGCATCTTTTGGTAGACGCGGATGAAGTTTTCTGCAAAACCACAAGATGTGCATGCAAATGGTGCTCTTGGCAGAACGCGCACGTGGATTTCTACCAAACGACGTGCTAAGCATGCCGATGCTGCTCTTTTTAGCACCCGCGCACGGATTTGTGCGAAAAACCCGTTTTAAGCATGCGCATGCATCTTTTGGTAGACGAGATTGAAGTTTTCTGCAAAACCACAAGATGTGCATGCAAATGGTGCTTTTGGCAGAACGCGCACGTGGATTTCTACCAAACTACGTGCTAAGCATGCCGATGCTGCTCTTTTTAGCACCCGCGCACGGATTCGCGCGAAAACGCGTTTTAAGCATGCACATGCATCTTTTGGTAGACGCGGATGAAGCTTTCTGCAAAACCACAAGATGTGCATGCAAATGGTGCTTTTGGCAGAACGCGCACGTGGATTTCTACCAAACGACGTGCTAAGCATGCCGATGCTGCTCTTTTTAGCACCCGCGCACGGATTCGTGCGAAAACGCGTTTTAAGCATGCACATGCATCTTTTGGTAGACGAGATTGAAGTTTTCTGCAAAACCACAAGATGTGCATGCAAATGGTGCTTTTCGCAGAACGCCCACGTGGATTTCTACCAAACAACGTGCTAAGCATGCCCGATGCTGCTCTTTTTAGCACCCGCGCACGTATTTGTGCGAAAACGCGTTTTAAGCATGCACATGCATCTTTTGGTAGACGAGATTGAAGTTTTCTGCAAAACCACAAGATGTGCATGCAAATGGTGCTTTTCGCAGAACGCGCACGTGGATTTCTACCAAACAACGTGCTAAGCATGCCGATGCTGCTCTTTTTAGCACCCCGCGCACGGATTCGTGCGAAAACGCGTTTTAAGCATGCACATGCATCTTTTGGTAGAGGAGATTGAAGTTTTCTGCAAAACCACAAGATGTGCATGCAAATGGTTCTTTTGGCAGAACGCGCACGTGGATTTCTACCAAACAACGTGCTAAGCATGCCGATGCTGCTCTTTTTAGCACCCGCGCACGGATTCGTGCGAAAACGCGTTTTAAGCATGCACATGCATCTTTTGGTAGACGAGATTGAAGTTTTCTGCAAAAGCACAAGATGTGCATGCAAATGGTGCTTTTCGCAGAACGCGCACGTGGATTTCTACCAAACAACGTGCTAAGCATGCCGATGCTGCTCTTTTTAGCACCCGCGCACGGATTCGTGCGAAAACGCGTTTTAAGCATGCACATGCATCTTTTGGTAGACGAGATTGAAGTTTTCTGCAAAACCACAAGATGTGCATGCAAATGGTGCTTTTCGCAGAACGCGCACGTGGATTTCTACCAAACAACGTGCTAAGCATGCCGATGCTGCTCTTTTTAGCACCCGCGCACGGATTCGTGCGAAAACGCGTTTTAAGCATGCACATGCATCTTTTGGTAGACGAGATTGAAGTTTTCTGCAAAACCACAATATGTGCATGCAAATGGTGCTTTTCGCAGAACGCGCACGTGGATTTCTACCAAACAACGTGCTAAGCATGCCGATGCTGCTCTTTTTAGCACCCGCGCACGAATTCGTGCGAAAACGCGTTTTAAGCATGCACATGCATCTTTTGGTAGACGAGATTGAAGTTTTCTGCAAAACCACAAGATGTGCATGCAAATGGTGCTTTTCGCAGAACGCGCACGTGGATTTCTACCAAACAACGTGCTAAGCATGCCGATGCTGCTCTTTTTAGCACCCGCGCACGGATTCGTGCGAAAAACGCGTTTTAAGCTTGCACATGCATCTTTTGGTAGACGCGGATGAAGTTTTCTGCAAAACCACAAGATGTGCATGCAAATGGTGCTTTTGGCAGAACGCGCACGTGGATTTCTACCAAACGACGTGCTAAGCATGCCGATGCTGCTCTTTTTAGCACCCGCGCAAGGATTCGTGCGAAAACGCGTTTTAAGCGATGCACATGCATCTTTTGGTAGACGCGGATGAAGTTTTCTGCAAAACCACAAGATGTGCATGCAAATGGTGCTCTTGGCAGAACGCGCACGTGGATTTCTACCAAACGACGTGCTAAGCATGCCGATGCTGCTCTTTTTAGCACCCGCGCACGGATTTGTGCGAAAACCCGTTTTAAGCATGCGCATGCATCTTTTGGTAGACGAGATTGAAGTTTTCTTGCAAAACCACAAGATGTGCATGCAAATGGTGCTTTTGGCAGAACGCGCACGTGGATTTCTACCAAACTACGTGCTAAGCATGCCGATGCTGCTCTTTTTAGCACCCGCGCACGGGATTCGCGCGAAAACGCGTTTTAAGCATGCACATGCATCTTTTGGTAGACGCGGATGAAGCTTTCTGCAAAACCACAAGATGTGCATGCAAATGGTGCTTTTGGCAGAACGCGCACGTGGATTTCTACCAAACGACGTGCTAAGCATGCCGATGCTGCTCTTTTTAGCACCCGCGCACGGATTTGTGCGAAAACGCGTTTTTAAGCATGCACATGCATCTTTTGGTAGACGAGATTGAAGTTTTTCTGCAAAACCACAAGATGTGCATGCAAATGGTGCTTTTCGCAGAACGCGCACGTGGATTTCTACCAAACAACGTGCTAAGCATGCCGATGCTGCTCTTTTTAGCACCCGCGCACGGATTCGTGCGAAAAACGCGTTTTAAGCATGCACATGCATCTTTTGGTAGACGAGATTAAGTTTTCTGCAAAACCACAAGATGTGCATGCAAATGGTGCTTTTTGGCAGAACGCGCACGTGGATTTCTACCAAACGACGTGCTAAGCATGCCGATGCTGCTCTTTTTAGCACCCGCGCACGGATTCGCGCGAAAACGCGTTTTAAGCATGCACATGCATCTTTTGGTAGACGCGGATGGAGTTTTCTGCAAAACCACAAGATGTGCATGCAAATGGTGCTTTTGGCAGAACGCGCACGTGGATTTTCTACCAAACGACGTGCTAAGCATGCCGATGCTGCTCTTTTTAGCACCCGCGCACGGATTCGTGCGAAAACGCGTTTTAAGCATGCACATGCATCTTTTGGTAGACGCGGATGAAGTTTTCTGCAAAACCACAACATGTGCATGCAAATGGTGCTCTTGGCAGAACGCGCACGTGGATTTCTACCAAATGACGTGCTAAGCATGCCGATGCTGCTCTTTTTAGCACCCGCGCACGGATTTGTGCGAAAACGCGTTTTAAGCATGCACATGCATCTTTTGGTAGACGAGATTGAAGTTTTCTGCAAAACCACAAGATGTGCATGCAAATGGTGCTTTTCGCAGAACGCGCACGTGGATTTCTACCAAACAACGTGCTAAGCATGCCGATGCTGCTCTTTTTAGCACCCGCGCACGGATTCGTGCGAAAACGCGTTTTAAGCATGCACATGCATCTTTTGGTAGACGAGATTGAAGTTTTCTGCAAAAGCACAACATGTGCATGCAAATGGTGCTTTTCGCAGAACGCGCACGTGGATTTCTACCAAACAACGTGCTAAGCATGCCGATGCTGCTCTTTTTAGCACCCGCGCACGGATTCGTGCGAAAACGCGTTTTAAGCATGCACATGCATCTTTTGGTAGACGAGATTGAAGTTTTCTGCAAAACCACAAGATGTGCATGCAAATGGTGCTTTTCGCAGAACGCCCACGTGGATTTCTACCAAACAACGTGCTAAGCATGCCGATGCTGCTCTTTTTAGCACCCGCGCACGGATTCGTGCGAAAACGCGTTTTAAGCATGCACATGCATCTTTTGGTAGACGAGATTGAAGTTTTCTGCAAAACCACAAGATGTGCATGCAAATGGTGCTTTTGGCAGAACGCGCACGTGGATTTCTACCAAACGACGTGCTAAGCATGCCGATGCTGCTCTTTTTAGCATCCGCGCACAGATTCGCGCGAAAACGCGTTTTAAGCATGCACATGCATCTTTTGGTAGACGCGGATGAAGTTTTCTGCAAAACCACAAGATGTGCATGCAAATGGTGCTTTTGGCAGAACGCGCACGTGGATTTCTACCAAACGACGTGCTAAGCATGCCGATGCTGCTCTTTTTAGCACCCGCGCACGGATTTGTGCGAAAACGCGTTTTAAGCATGCACATGCATCTTTTGGTAGACGAGATTAAGTTTTCTGCAAAACCACAAGATGTGCATGCAAATGGTGCTTTTGGCAGAACGCGCACGTGGATTTCTACCAAACGACGTGCTAAGCATGCCGATGCTGCTCTTTTTAGCACCCGCGCACGGATTCGCGCGAAAACGCGTTTTAAGCATGCACATGCATCTTTTGGTAGACGCGGATGGAGTTTTCTGCAAAACCACAAGATGTGCATGCAAATGGTGCTTTTGGCAGAACGCGCACGTGGATTTCTACCAAACGACGTGCTAAGCATGCCGATGCTGCTCTTTTTAGCACCCGCGCACGGATTCGTGCGAAAACGCGTTTTAAGCATGCACATGCATCTTTTGGTAGACGCGGATGAAGTTTTCTGCAAAACCACAACATGTGCATGCAAATGGTGCTCTTGGCAGAACGCGCACGTGGATTTCTACCAAATGACGTGCTAAGCATGCCGATGCTGCTCTTTTTTAGCACCCGCGCACGGATTTGTGCGAAAACGCGTTTTAAGCATGCACATGCATCTTTTGGTAGACGAGATTGAAGTTTCTGCAAAACCACAAGATGTGCATGCAAATGGTGCTTTTCGCAGAACGCGCACGTGGATTTCTACCAAACAACGTGCTAAGCATGCCGATGCTGCTCTTTTTAGCACCCGCGCACGGATTCGTGCGGAAAACGCGTTTTAAGCATGCACATGCATCTTTTGGTAGACGAGAATTGAAGTTTTCTGCAAAAGCACAACATGTGCATGCAAATGGTGCTTTTCGCAGAACGCGCACGTGGATTTCTACCAAACAACGTGCTAAGCATGCCGATGCTGCTCTTTTTAGCACCCGCGCACGGATTCGTGCGAAAACGCGTTTTAAGCATGCACATGCATCTTTTGGTAGACGAGATTGAAGTTTTCTGCAAAACCACAAGATGTGCATGCAAATGGTGCTTTTCGCAGAACGCCCACGTGGATTTCTACCAAACAACGTGCTAAGCATGCCGATGCTGCTCTTTTTAGCACCGCGCACGGATTCGTGCGAAAACGCGTTTTAAGCATGCACATGCATCTTTTGGTAGACGAGATTGAAGTTTTCTGCAAAACCACAAGATGTGCATGCAAATGGTGCTTTTGGCAGAACGCGCACGTGGATTTCTACCAAACGACGTGCTAAGCATGCCGATGCTGCTCTTTTTAGCACCCGCGCACAGATTCGCGCGAAAACGCGTTTTAAGCATGCACATGCATCTTTTGGTAGACGCGGATGAAGTTTTCTGCAAAACCACAAGATGTGCATGCAAATGGTGCTTTTGGCAGAACGCGCACGTGGATTTCTACCAAACGACGTGCTAAGCATGCCGATGCTGCTCTTTTTAGCACCCGCGCACGGATTTGTGCGAAAACGTGTTTTTAAGCATGCACATGCATCTTTTGGTAGACGAGATTGAAGTTTTCTGCAAAACCACAAGATGTGCATGCAAATGGTGCTTTTCGCAGAACGCGCACGTGGATTTCTACCAAACAACGTGCTAAGCATGCCGATGCTGCTCTTTTTAGCACCCGCGCACGTATTCGTGCGAAAAACGCGTTTTTAAGCATGCACATGCATCTTTTGGTAGACGAGATTGAAGTTTTCTGCAAAACCACAAGATGTGCATGCAAATGGTGCTTTTCGCCAAAACGCGCACGTGGATTTCTACCAAATGACGTGCTAAGCATGCCGATGCTGCTCTTTTTAGCACCCGCGCACGGATTTGTGCGAAAACGCGTTTTAAGCATGCACATGCATCTTTTGGTAGACGAGATTGAAGTTTCTGCAAAACCACAAGATGTGCATGCAAATGGTGCTTTTCGCAGAACGCGCACGTGGATTTCTACCAAACAACGTGCTAAGCATGCCGATGCTGCTCTTTTTAGCACCCGCGCACGGATTCGTGCGAAAACGCGTTTTAAGCATGCACATGCATCTTTTGGTAGACGAGATTGAAGTTTTCTGCAAAAGCACAAGATGTGCATGCAAATGGTGCTTTTCGCAGAACGCGCACGTGGATTTCTACCAAACAACGTGCTAAGCATGCCGATGCTGCTCTTTTTAGCACCCGCGCAAGGATTCGTGCGAAAACGCGTTTTAAGCATGCACATGCATCTTTTGGTAGACGAGATTGAAGTTTTCTGCAAAACCACAAGATGTGCATGCAAATGGTGCTTTTCGCAGAACGCGCACGTGGATTTCTACCAAACAACGTGCTAAGCATGCCGATGCTGCTCTTTTTAGCACCCGCGCAAGGATTCGTGCGAAAACGCGTTTTAAGCATGCACATGCATCTTTTGGTAGACGAGATTGAAGTTTTCTGCAAAACCACAAGATGTGCATGCAAATGGTGCTTTTCGCAGAACGCGCACGTGGATTTCTACCAAACAACGTGCTAAGCATGCCGATGCTGCTCTTTTTAGCACCCGCGCACGGATTCGTGCGAAAACGCGTTTTAAGCATGCACATGCATCTTTTGGTAGACGAGATTGAAGTTTTCTGCAAAACCACAAGATAAGCATGCAAATGGTGCTTTTCGCAGAACGCGCACGTGGATTTCTACCAAACAACGTGCTAAGCATGCCGATGCTGCTCTTTTTAGCACCCGCGCACGGATTCGTGCGAAAACGCGTTTTAAAGCATGCACATGCATCTTTTGGTAGACGAGATTGAAGTTTTCTGCAAAACCACAAGATGTGCATGCAAATGGTGCTTTTCGCAGAACGCGCACGTGGATTTCTACCAAACAACGTGCTAAGCATGTAAGCATGCCGATGCTGCTCTTTTTAGCACCCGCGCACGGATTCGTGCGAAAACGCGTTTTAAGGCATGCACATGCATCTTTTGGTAGACGAGATTGAAGTTTTCTGCAAAACCACAAGATGTGCATGCAAATGGTGCTTTTCGCAGAACGCGCACGTGGATTTCTACCAAACGACGTGCTAAGCATGCCGATGCTGCTCTTTTTAGCACCCGCGCACAGATTCGGCGAAAACGCGTTTTAAGCATGCACATGCATCTTTTGGTAGACGCGGATGAAGTTTTCTGCAAAACCACAAGATGTGCATGCAAATGGTGCTTTTGGCAGAACGCGCACGTGGATTTCTACCAAACGACGTGCTAAGCATGTAAGCATGCCGATGCTGCTCTTTTAGCACCCCGCGCACGGATTCGTGCGAAAACGCGTTTTAAGCATGCACATGCATCTTTTGGTAGACGAGATTGAAGTTTTCTGCAAAACCACAAGATGTGCATGCAAATGGTGCTTTTGGCAGAACGCGCACGTGGATTTCTACCAAACGACGTGCTAAGCATGCCGATGCTGCTCTTTTTAGCACCCGCGCACAGATTCGGCGAAAACGCGTTTTAAGCATGCACATGCATCTTTTGGTAGACGCGGATGAAGTTTTCTGCAAAACCACAAGATGTGCATGCAAATGGTGCTTTTGGCAGAACGCGCACGTGGATTTCTACCAAACGACGTGCTAAGCATGCCGATGCTGCTCTTTTTAGCACCCGCGCACGGATTTGTGCGAAAACGCGTTTTAAGCATGCACATGCATCTTTTGGAAGACGAGATTGAAGTTTTCTGCAAAACCACAAGATGTGCATGCAAATGGTGCTTTTGGCAGAACGCGCACGTGGATTTCTACCAAACTACGTGCTAAGCATGCCGATGCTGCTCTTTTTAGCACCCGCGCACGGATTCGCGCGAAAACGCGTTTTAAGGCATGCACATGCATCTTTTGGTAGACGCGGATGAAGCTTTCTGCAAAACACAAGATGTGCATGCAAATGGTGCTTTTGGCAGAACGCGCACGTGGATTTCTACCAAACGACGTGCTAAGCATGCCGATGCTGCTCTTTTTAGCACCCGCGCACGGATTTGTGCGAAAACGCGTTTTAAGCATGCACATGCATCTTTTGGTAGACGAGATTGAAGTTTTCTGCAAAACCACAAGATGTGCATGCAAATGGTGCTTTTCGCAGAACGCGCACGTGGATTTCTACCAAACAACGTGCTAAGCATGCCGATGCTGCTCTTTTTAGCACCCGCGCACGGATTCGTGCGAAAACGCGTTTTAAGCATGCACATGCATCTTTTGGTAGACGAGATTAAGTTTTCTGCAAAACCACAAGATGTGCATGCAAATGGTGCTTTTGGCAGAACGCGCACGTGGATTTCTACCAAACGACGTGCTAAGCATGCCGATGCTGCTCTTTTTAGGCACCCGCGCACGGATTCGCGCGAAAACGCGTTTTAAGCATGCACATGCATCTTTTGGTAGACGCGGATGGAGTTTTCTGCAAAACCACAAGATGTGCATGCAAATGGTGCTTTTGGCAGAACGCGCACGTGGATTTCTACCAAACGACGTGCTAAGCATGCCGATGCTGCTCTTTTTAGCACCCGCGCACGGATTCGTGCGAAAACGCGTTTTAAGCATGCACATGCATCTTTTGGTAGACGCGGATGAAGTTTTCTGCAAAACCACAACATGTGCATTGCAAAATGGTGCTCTTGGCAGAACGCGCACGTGGATTTCTACCAAATGACGTGCTAAGCATGCCGATGCTGCTCTTTTTAGCACCCGCGCACGGATTTGTGCGGAAAACGCGTTTTAAGCATGCACATGCATCTTTTGGTAGACGAGATTGAAGTTTTCTGCAAAACCACAAGATGTGCATGCAAATGGTGCTTTTCGCAGAACGCGCACGTGGATTTCTACCAAACAACGTGCTAAGCATGCCGATGCTGCTCTTTTTAGCACCCGCGCACGGGATTCGTGCGAAACGCGTTTTAAGCATGCATGCATCATCTTTGGTAGACGAGATTGAAGTTTTCTGCAAAAGCACAACATGTGCATGCAAATGGTGCTTTTCGCAGAACGCGCACGTGGATTTCTACCAAACAACGTGCTAAGCATGCCGATGCTGCTCTTTTTAGCACCCGCGCACGGATTCGTGCGAAAACGCGTTTTAAGCATGCACATGCATCTTTTGGTAGACGAGATTGAAGTTTTCTGCAAAACCACAAGATGTGCATGCAAATGGTGCTTTTTCGCAGAACGCCCACGTGGATTTCTACCAAACAACGTGCTAAGCATGCCGATGCTGCTCTTTTTAGCACCCGCGCACGGATTCGTGCGAAAACGCGTTTTAAGCATGCACATGCATCTTTTGGTAGACGAGATTGAAGTTTTCTGCAAAACCACAAGATGTGCATGCAAATGGTGCTTTTGGCAGAACGCGCACGTGGATTTCTACCAAAACGACGTGCTAAGCATGCCGATGCTGCTCTTTTTAGCATCCGCGCACAGATTCGCGCGAAAACGCGTTTTAAGCATGCACATGCATCTTTTGGTAGACGCGGATGAAGTTTTCTGCAAAACCACAAGATGTGCATGCAAATGGTGCTTTTGGCAGAACGCGCACGTGGATTTCTACCAAACGACGTGCTAAGCATGCCGATGCTGCTCTTTTTAGCACCCGCGCA